>NW_015113080.1:30491-57138 GCF_001443285.1 Poecilia latipinna | reverse complement strand
CTTTAAAGCAGTATGTGTCCTCATCGACTTGTAGTTGCCATTTTATAGCGCCATGGCAACACCGGCCTTTCACGCTTAATGTTACAAAGTGAAAAAAAAGAAAGAAGAAACATTAATTACTCAGCAACAGTGGCGTGCTGAGTCATGTTGAGCTTTTCAGCTTCTGACCTTGATTTCTGAAACATGGAGACAATGTTTTTCATGAAACATTTTTCTTTTTTTTTTGCTTCTTTTACGGCAATTTAATTCAGGTATGATTTTAATACCGCGTTCCCTTTATCCAGCCAGTTGTTCCGAAGCATTTTTACTTCCCATAATCACAGATAATAACAGTTTTTTTTTTCCTAAATTGACTTCAGAGCCAATTTCAACCAGATGAGTTTTTCAATTTTGTCCTCTAAAGTGTCTGTCAGATGGAAATTGTTGCTGCAGGGGAACGCTAGGTCGTTTCAAATATCCAGTGATACGGTTATTAATTTTAATGGTTTTTGCTAATTCTTTTCCTTTTGAGCAAAGATTTAACTTCCTCTCACTGAAAAGTTCCTCCTCTGTCCTGCATTAGTAATCTCTAAAATATCCGATACAATAATATCTGGAAACAGGCCATCTCAGAGTTAGAATATGTTCTCATATTAACTTCTCTCTGTGAAGTTTTTTTTTTTTTTTTTTTTTTTTTCGTGTTTTGTGTTCATGCAGTATATTTAAAAGACAGCTGCAGGTTCTGTATCCCAACACTTTGTCTGGTAAAGTTTGTGCATGTTGTCCTGCAGTTGTCCACTGGGGGGTGAGAGCGAGTTCTTTTCCGTCACACACACTGTTCTGAAGAAGAAGCTGGAACTGTAAGTTAGCAGTAAAGATCCAAAGGATAAAAATGTAATCCCAATAGGATAGTGGCAGTAAATTGCTGCAAAGCACATGTTTTTTTACTCGCTTGTTTCACACTCAAAATACTCTGCACTGAACATGACTTCTTTTAGACCACGTTCTGAACCAAATTGTGTCAATTTAAACATTATAAAATATTCATAGAAAATATACAATGAACTCACTGTCAGTAAAACTCAGTGGAATAGAAAATTAAATGGGCCAAAATAATAATAATAATTAAAAAAAAAAAAAAAATACAAGACAATATTGTGCCAGGGTAATATAGTGGACTTTAACACTAACAAAATAGGCAATTCTGTAGAGATAATAGCTGATCTATATGATCGGTTCAAATTAGTCTGTGCTGAACTCCTAAAGATTCCTCCAGAGATTATTTTTGCTACTATAATTGCTAAATCAATAGGAGTTGCTACTGAGAGAAAAACACGCTGCTCCACAGCAGAAACAGCAGCAGAAGACGAACCTTGAAGCAAGTAATTTACTAATGTAGCTTAAATTTTCATCTGAACAGATCAGATTTTGATCATACAAGACTCTGAAAATGAATGCATGGAGATTGTTATCCAAAAGCTGCAGCTGATCACCACTGCTCCATGGATACACTCGTACTTTGCACAGATATCTCTAAATCGCTTCATAAAAGGTTTTCTTGTCTTCTCAAACAGTTATTCCCAATGCAGCAGTTTTGCCAGCATGTTGCATTGCCACTGCAATTTTTTTTTTTAAAAAGGAACACAGCAAAGTGCTTGTGGTGAAAACATGTAAATCTGGTAGCTTAAAGTGTGCCATTGTATGAAAACAGATTCCACTATATTTGATGCGACATTGGAGCTTATAAAGCCGAAGCTGTGGGCAATCTGGGAGGTAAATAAAAATAAACACCCCCTCCCTTCCCCCACTTTTCCAAATTAGCTAACATTGCTGTATCTTCCAAAAATGTTTCCACACTACTGATTTCTGCAGAAACCACCAGTACCTCAAACCAAGCTGTTCAAATGAATTTCATTTTAGCCACTGGTTCCTACAAACGATGTGCAACAATAAAATTAGGATTGCACCCACATGCTGCTGAACTGGCACCGCTCAACACTAATGCACAGACAGCAGGAAAACCGCACAATGCGATGCAGCTCCACTGCCACAGCAACAACCTAATAAACTTTCTGCAAACTGTTTTCACGCGACTAATTTAATAAACGATGTGCTGAAGTCTTTTCTAAATGAGGTGAATGTTAAGAGGTTAAGTGTGATAAATGAGGACCAGAGCTGTGTCACTTTTCTGCACGTTGATTAATTATTTTCACGCCCGCCTCGCCGGCGCGTCTCTGCCAAAAGCGACGAAAACGGCGGCGCGATCTGTGTCGCCTCCTCACGGCCAAAAATCTGGGGTCAGCTGAAGCGATTCCAGTGCATTTCCTCCGTTTCTTTGTTTTCTGCAAACACAAAAACATCCCCTCCGGCGGCAGAGATGTTTATTTAAATTCCCCTTTTGTTGATTATTTGTCCGGATTTTAATGACGTCTGCCCCTGGCTATGATGAATTTTACCGCAACAGTAAAAATCTGACTGCTGCTGAAGGACTATAAAACCACCAGTCCCTCGGTGTGAATACTTCGGAGTTTTACAAGAAAAAAAAATGTTTTTTTTTGTTTTGTTTTTTTTAAATCATTGTGAATGCTGATGTGGTTTGAAGAGCTTTCTGTTGCATGACCAGTAGAATCTGAACTGATGCAATGAGAGAGTTCACTGAATCTCTTCATTTTCAAACATAATTTCTTTCCATTTGGAAAATGTTTTGGTTTTATGCAAATTCTACCAAACAACAAAACATGTACAGAAGGAGAAACTGAAAAGAGCCGTTATTAATGCACATGTCCTGCATTCCCCCCCAACTCCTATTCAGTGAAAATGTCTACTGGAGAAAAGGCTAATCGCCGTCGGAACGCAGCTCAATGGGAGCTCTTTCCTCACGGGACGAGGATGAACATGAAAAAGGTGATGAAAAAGGAAGGATTTTGTTAATGATGCAACAACAGCTGGGATCACAGTCACTGCAGAAATTCTGCAGCCCTCTAATGTAGGGTACACCAGGGGGATTGGGGGGGATGAGTAACAAGTCTTTTGAGCATTTTAATGATGCAGAAAAGGCTTGGGAGAAAGTGCCATGGTCCGAAAATCAATCGGAATCAATTTGACAGGACAAGCAAGAAAGCATGACACAGTCCTCAAAAAATATTAGTCAAGCACAGCGGTGAGGGTGAGGACCTTTCTTTTCTTAGAACACTTAAGATGTGACATATTTTATCTTTTGGAGTTGCAATTAACCAGAACTAAATGAGCAACATATTGAAATCTGGAGTGACCTATGCTATATACTGAAAATATACTGAGTAAAGTGAACGTTCTGATGTTCCAGGAGCCACCAACAACTTTACAGGATTTAAAGAGCTTCTCTTTCATGAGGTGACCAAACCTGCTGACAAATAACAGAAAATGTTTCTGACCTAACCTGGCCATGGCCCTTCCTACGCATTTTTTCTCAGTGTTTTGTCTGGACTTTCTTCCATTGAACTGGATTTCTCCAATAAAATTTCAATCGGTCCAATCAGTGAACAGAAGGAGAAGTTGAGAACGACGACGTCGATTTTCTGCGGCGCTTTAGAAATGTAGCTCGCCTGTAGTTTTAGCAACGGCAGCGAAGGAAGTGAACAAAGCTGCTTGGTCCGTGTCGGCCATGACACGGACCTTAGCCATGCTAATTTATTAAATTATCATGAACAGCCACCTTGTTCAAGTCGGCACTTCTCTCTTCGCAATGGAGGATGTTTCTTTACAGTGCATGCAGTTTAAGCTTCAGAGCGTCAAATTGGCACACTACAGACATTACGCCCAAGCATTAGCAATTGGGTAAATTTAAACTTCAACAAAGCCCACGTCCTCACCAAGCAATCGTTTCTCAATATCCGAGGGTCTGGACTCTCTGTACAAAGCAAGGAAACAAGAGGCTGATTTTACTGCGCTAGCACTGACCAACAAACCATTAAAAAAATACATAGCTGAAAACATGTCAGCTGCAGTTCCACAATTAAAATGCATGTTAGCCACATGTAACGAAGATGAATATTTCACTTTGCAACATTCTCATTCTCCACTCAATCACCCGTTTCAACACCAATTCTAATTTCTGGAAGATTCTTAAGCATTTTCCACACAAAACCTTCGATGCTTGTGTCTCCACAACACTCGAACAGCTTTGTTGCTTTTCTTCGGAGGTTGGCCTGGCGAATACGGTTATTCTGCTGCCGAGAACGGATCAGACTTGTCAGCTGTTTTGTGGAAGCTTAAAAGGACAGCGTTGTGCAAACTCAGCAGCGAGTCGTCTTTGTCTATTTGATACAACTCGTGCTCGTTGTCTCAGCATAAAAGAAAAAAAAAAAAAAAAAAAAAAAACGGGTCTGTTAATCGTCCTGCTGGCAGAAGTTTGCTTCCATCCACATCCCCCCCCTCTTTCTTCTCCCGCTCTCCGTTTTCTGCGTCTCCTTACGCCCCAATAGCCTGACTCAGAGCTTGAAATGAAAAGTGAAGCACCTCAGACAGACAAGGCGTTGATGATGGGAAATGAAATTGAAATGTTATGGAGTTGAATTTAGACGCTGGAGGCACAGAGCAGAGGTTGGAGCGGGAATGAGGGGATGAAGAAAAAAAAAAGAGTGACGGTTGGACAGAAGGTTCGGGCATGTGGAACAGATAAAACAAGAAAGAGGAAAAGAGGAAATCTTTCAAGGAAGGAGGGAAAAAACGGGAAATAAAAGAAAGAAACCAATGTTAAGAAACACAAGTAAAGAGTGACTGGACCAGTGCAATGTAAACAGGCTATTTACAATAAGAGAGAGCAAATAAGGATGATGATGAGGAAAGAAAAATCATAATTAAGGTTTTTCATTATATATATGTTACATTATGACGTTTTTTTTTTTATTAGACACAATCAGGAAGCAAACTGACAAGAAATCTAAGTAAATAACCACAACAAAAGTTAGTTTGTGTTAAGCTTTGCTAAGTTCACAAATAAATCACTTGTTAATAAAGAAAAATCAGTGCTAATGCAAGGAGTCGTCGGGGTCCAATAAGGAATAGGTGTCGAAAAATAACTTTTTGTTGTGAACCTGGACATCAGCTCCTCGTTGTCAACATTTTGAAGGTTTTGTGAAAGTTTCAGTTTTGCCGACAAAGGGAGGAAGAAAAGTTTGACAGAGTCCCTCACAGCTGAGAGTGCGGGGGAGCGGCCGTACGGTAGGTTTCTACTGAAGCATAAACAGGAACAAACAACAACGGTCTCCAGCAAACGTCTAACTCAGCACGGTTTTACTCTCCTTTTTTTTTTTTTTGCTTTATATTTAAAAATCCCTGGGGCGGTGAGTGAGACAGAGGTAGTGTGTGTGTCCAATGAACAAATCAGTCCTTGACGTAGCTGTCTGAGGTTCAATTCCCAACCTTTGCTGAATGTCTCCATCCCTTTTCTCTGCTCATATCCTCTATGAATACTTTAAATAAAGGCCACTAGTGTCACAAAACACTTATAAAAATTCTAAAGTCTGCATCCACAAAGGGTTAGGCTTGGAATATGTCTGCCGTGGCATAAAAGTGATCACTCTCTTAAGAGAGCTTGGCAAGAAATATTGCATTTTCTGCAACATTCATTTTATTTTATTTTTTTTTATGTACCTGTGGATATTTTCCTGCAGTGGAGTTGCTATGGATAAAAACCTTCAGTGTGTGGAAGTTTATGAAGAGTTTTACAGCATATAACGCCACAGAAATGGCAACTATGGTGAAGACCAGCTACATCAATGTCTGAATAATAAAGCAGTTTGTATCAGTAAATGTATTGGTGATGTTACAGGAAGATTAATAGACCTGTTGATGCACCGTTTGTTGCTCAGCCCCCCTCTCCGACATCTTTATGCACTTATTTGCATGTAAAGAAGGTAAACTGATATCTCACCACTTAGCGTGGATTTAAGCAGTAGCGATGAAAGGGCGTGCCTAATGAGGCCTACTTTTGTCTACGTCAGCCAAGACAGATGTTAATGCGCCAACTGGCACAATATTGCTGCACCATCAAGGTTGCCTTTCTATGCAACAAGGAGAGAGCAGCACAGAAATTTCTGGTCATAGCAACCAGTAGAATTCCCAAGCACGGTTGAGTTTGCTAAAAGAAGCATGCAGCCGTCTCCTGGCGCAGTTTTATCGCTAAATAATGAGCAGCTGTCTGCGGTTGGCTTTTTCACTCTGATGTTTCACAACAACCACTTCATCTTCCACCACAGAAATGTTCTGAAGCAGTGAGAGTAATCATATCTGTGAAAGTGGCTCCGGCGCTTTGGACGCCTTGACAGATATGTTTTTTTTTTGTTTTTTTTAAAGCATGATGGAGGAATAACTGGCTGCATGCTAATGAAACAATGCTGTCTGCAAGACACAGACAAAGCTTTTTTAGTGGCATATAGCTGGAAGTGGAAGTGCAACTTTATTCCCTTGTAATGCAAAGTTAGAACTGAATTTGATTGGTTTTCAACGTTACTTAAAAAAAAACAAACTAACATGCATACGTGCAACACCCACTTTATTGCAGTAGCCCTAAATAGAATCCAAGCCAACAATTTGCATGAAGAACACATTAGAACTCACCTGTGTGCAAAATGTATTCTCAATACGAACTGAAAACCTTTCAGATGCGTAATCTAATGGACCCAGAATCCTAGTTTTGACCGGGAAGAGGGTTTGTGGAGAGAGTTATTAAATTTTCCTGAGGTATGAATATGTTTGAGCCTAATTCCATGTGTGCTTATTATCTACCTGATCTTGGTAGATATATTCCCATAAACAGATGTAAAGATTTGTAATTATAAAGACACATTTCCAAAATTCTTTTATCACTGCAGTTAGCATTTTCAGGTCTGTGTGCATGTTGATTTCCATTCCAATATCTGCTCCTCTACATTTGAATTATCTTTATTATGGTGTCAGTAGTTCTGGGTTCTGGTTCACCTGTGAGCTTTCAATCTTCAACATGTTGCCAATTTAATGCCCAGGATTGGTCACCTCCTCCAGGTCTTATTCATTGTTTTTATCTGCATAGTTCAGAATGTCGTTAATGCTACTGTGTGGCATCTCTCTCTTGAATGAAGCTCACAGACAGCGTTTTCTCAGACCTGTTCCACAGTTCAAACGTGACAGATCACTCTTCAGAGCACGTTCGAAATGAATCGAAACAAGCCAGATAGATTCCAGATATTACGAGCCTTTTAGAGAAGCAAGAATTTACCAGAATGTCGACATGAAGCAACAACAGATTGCTTGTGAACATGAAGCTTTTCCAGCAGAGCTTTCATGGGTCAACATGATGGACCTCAACATCCAAGTTGACTACGACGCTGTCATTTTCCCTTTTGAAGATGACAGCAACAGCCCCATTGAGCCGAAAGATGAATCACCAGAGGTCCAGGGGGGATCAGGTCCTTCCGGCGACTTGGAGAGTCCAACATCATTGGAAGTCGAGCAGGAAACAACTCCAGCTGCTGACCACGAGCCTCTCAACTCAGTTCAAAACCGGCAAACTTATCAACCATCTACAGTTACCTGCTCTATCCCTGTCTTCACTGGAGTTGTAGAGTCAAGAAAACAAAAGAATTATGGCTATGTGGCCTCCAAAACCCAATACCATGAGAGGAGGTCAAAGTATTCCACGGCCACTGGCAATCCTCGGTCTTCTCATCCCTTGTCCTACAAGAAGGGAAAAGACTAGCCAACACGTCAGAGATCTCACAAGGCAGGTAGACGATCTTACAAAACAATTGCAGAGCTTTTGATCTCCATGAGGAGAGAAAACGCAGGATTGCATATCAGGTTGAAGTCGAATCCCAGCAGGAAGAGATTCAAAAACTGCAAAAAAAATGTTAGAAAAGGAACGTCGCATGAAAGTTAAATTATAATAAAATTATAAGTAATTGATTATAATTTTATTATAATTTAATGAATTAATTAGAATTTAATTATAGACTAATTCATTTATTATAATTAATAGTTCATTAAATTAATGAAATTATAATTTGATTATTATGAATTGATTAATTAATGCATTAATGAATGAATTAATTACATATTGTCACTACTACAATTTATGTGTAGCAGTAACATGATTGAATTCAATCATTATTTCATTAATCAAAATCAAATTAAACAACAAAGCTTCAGTAGGTAAAATTTATAATTATATATATATATATATATATATATATATATATATATATGTGTGTCTTTTTTTTTTCATATTGGTTGTGTGGGCTTTACAGTGGCAAAGTTGGTAACACTATAGCCTTGTCTTGGTTTCAAGTCCTGGGTGTTTCTGCGTGGAGTTTGCATGTCGTTCTGGTCCATGATCCGGTTTCCTCCCACAGTGGAAAATGTATGAGTAGCAGCGACATGTAAAATAGCAAACCTATCAGAAACCTAATCTAATGGACTAGAGTTCCCACTTTGACCTGGAAGAGGGTTTCCGAAGGTATGAATATTTTTTGAGCCTAATTTTATGTAGGCTTATTTGCTTATCTTATCTTGGTAGATATATTTCCATAAAAAGTTTGCCACAGCTCATAAAGTGGAAAACAGCCTACATGTGTGAGACCATGCTGCTGTTAGATGAGTCAAGAAATACATTTGAAATTCTGTCTTCGGAAGAAACCAAACCATAAAGTCACACAACATCTTAACAGTGAAACAACGTGATGGTCGGATGCTGTTTGAGAAACTAGGAACTGGTGAGAGATTATATTAATAAGTATAGAGCCAAATACAGCAATAAAATCTGTTTAAAGAAAAGACTTGAGACTGAGGTGGGCGTTCCTCTTCGAGGCAAACTATGACCCTAAATATACATGATATCCATCCAAATATCCATGATTGAAAGGTTTAGATTGCAGCCTATTCATATACTACAGTGAATATGCTTCAATCCAGAATTAAATCCAACAAATAATCTGTCCCAAGGCTTGACAACAGGTGTTTCGAATGTGCTTTGTATTTCTGCAGAAAAAGTAATGCAATTAATTAAAATATCAAATCTGGCAGGGGAAGCTGAATGCAACCAAAATCAACATCTTAAGACTGGTATTTGTAAAATATAATTTCACTTCACGATTATGCAAAACTTTGTGATGGTTCATCTTTAAAAATCCTTAAAAAAAAAAAAAGAAAGAAATCACATTCCTGGGAAAAAATGCCAGCCCTCTTTTTACACTGGCTTTATTTTATTTTTTGCCATACTGGAGTGTTTCAGATCAAATGTTCATCTTCGCCTGGGTAAATACAAAAAGCAATTTTCAAATGGTTACTTCATTTTTCAAGGGAAACAATCCGTCAAAACTGACACGGCCCTCTTGTAAAACATAAATTTGAATTAACTCTCACGAATGTTTTTTTTTTTTTTTTTTTTTTAAAAGCCGAACTCAATTTTACGACGTCTGTTTATTACCTGATCTGCCGATATAATAAATAATTCAAACAGAGTGTGTCTGACAGCTAAAAGACCTCAAAAAGTAACACATCAAAGAAATTTCAAAATCAGTAGAAAAGCAGTCTGTCAGTCAGAAAGGGGTTACAGAAGTCACTGCTAAAACTCTGGGATGCCAGCAAAAAGTGAGAGCCCCCCTCAACTCCAAAACGCCAGAATTGACAAAGACTCCTGGAGAGTTGTCGAAAAATCTTCAGGAAAAACTGAGCAAAAGTTCACTTGGCTTCACTTTGAGAAAGTTTTAGGAGGCGAAAAGTTAACAAGACGGAGGCTGGGGGGGGAAAAAAGGGCTTCACAGGAAAGTTCCCAGGCCAGAACCGAATGGACGAAGGAAAGTCTCTCAACTGCAAGAAAGTATTTTGATGACCCCAAAGACTTTTGGGAAAACATTCTGTGGACCAACATTTTGAATCAAAGATGTAAAAATATTTTTCTTCCTCCATCCTTTAAGCACATTTTGCTCCTATAAATTTATGTAACAAAAAGCTTTGGTTTAGGTTATTTTGCTGCAGGAGGAAATGACAGCTGATTTTTTTTTTTGTTTTTGTTTTTAATGGGTCCAGAGGGACACAAAAGATAAAAGGGTGTAATCATCCATATGTTTTCAAGGTGGATCAGGTAATTCTGTTGAAATGATTGCTGCAGGCAGGATGTGCACAAGAGAAATGGCTCAATCAGATGTGCACTGATAGATTTTCAGCAAAATGTAGCACAAAGAATGCAAACATATACTTAGTAAAAGAATTTAAAAGGTTTCATATAGTTAAGGATTACCATATTAGTACTTTCTGTTGCTACCAAGCTCCACTAAAATTCCTGTGACCCTAAAAATAAATTTGTGTTTGTTTAAACATGGTAAAGGTTTCTTGGTTCAAGTCCTATTACTCTACTTTGGAGGGACAGGAAAAAGGACAATCAAAACTTCAAGTAAAAACTCAATAACTGCCACCTGTGATCTTTTCCCCTCTTCATATTTGATAACTTGAGTTTTCAGTTTCGGGCTTGAAGGCCACAGTTCAAGAAATCTGCTCCACATCAGGCCCACCTGCTCATATTTGGGCCATGTCTAGTCCAGAAGTTCCCATCGGTATTGTGTCTGAGCTGGAAGTATCAGAGATGGACTAAAAATATCAGATGTTAATGTGTTTAATTAAGAAAGTTATAGAGCATTAATCTTCTTAAAATATTTTTATAGTGCAGATGGGGCTATTAGTATCAGTTTGATTGCTGCAACCTGATGTGGGTTTTTAGAGGTCAGAGGTGAAAACAAATGCAACTCAAGCGCACGCGTATGCAAATAAATAAAAAGATGAAACACAGAATCCTAAATAAAATGACAAGCCGGAATAATGACAGGCACACCTTTTGATAGAGCTATTTTGGTTCAAGCTCGAGTGAATTGCTGTAATAGTTTTGTGGCTGACAGCTTAAAAACATAAAAACAAAAAAACATCCACTGTTGTTTTTTTGCTCATTGTTGGAATTAATATGTATGTTGGACAAGATTTGACCTCAAAAAAGCAATTGTTACTGCCCATCAATCTGGGAAGGGTAATCAATCTTATTCCAAATAATTGAATACATCAGGATTTAGCTCAGTTCAGCACAGAGAATAGTGGAAGCCAACGCCACCCCCAAGATCTTCATCATCTGATGATGAAGTGGCACCAGTAACACTTGGGAAATTTGTATGCAGCCGTTCGTTAGACCAGAGGCATTGCTCTGCACACCGAGGCGAGCCTGAGAAAGCATCAGATGGTCTTGAAAAGTGTGCCGACTTTTAATTTAGTTCTCCAATATGACCTCTATGCTAATCTTTATTATAAATGCATTGAGACATAGGCCTGTCGCGATAAACGATAAATCAATTAATCGCACGATAAATTAAATCGACCTCATTTTAATTATCGGCTTTATCGTGTCTTCCTGCCTTTTTTCTTTCTGTTGATCACACTAAATGAAAAAAGGCTCAACTCCGGTGCTCTCCACTGACCCTCCCTTCCTCATTTCCTTAGTGTAATGTCCAGCGCACACGGCAGGAGTTGTCGCCGATTGTCGGCCCATTTTCAAAACCTGAGAGACACATTAGCTGACAGAAACCCTAGGTATAACGGTTCGATCGGGTTCGTCGTGCCATGTGGTGTCCAGCCACATGGGCATAAAATAATGGCTACAAGTCAAGTTAACTAATTTTAAAATCAGGCATTAATCAATGCTTTACTAGAATCTACCTGTGATGCATGTGGCTAGAATCAGCGTAAAATTCTGACTGAATGAAAATCATTATAACCTATTTATGTCGCGTTAATGAAGAACAGCTGAAAACCTACCGGGTTTATCAACTGCGGTAGCAATTTGGCTCCAATTCCTCTCCTTGTCATTTCTATATTCTTTCTCGAAATGTTGAATAAACATTAATGTTGTTTCCACATATCATCTCCAATGTCCGCTGGACTTTGGGTTGCGCCGTGTCAGCTGTTTGGGATTCCCCTCCGTAATTTCCCCCCAGAAATCACGGAGGAGAATCCGCGCTTTCTGATTGGCTACCTGTCACATTCAGCGTTCAGCTCCCAATCGGGGAAAACCCCTGATTTAGATCGGAGCGGCCACGACAATCTACCGTAACACACCACACACTGCAGGATGATTGGTTACGAAATCATCAGCGAGAATCTTAGATCGGCCAACGATCTAAGATTGTCATAAAGAGAAAATAGGGGCAATAAATCGTGTAGTGTGAACTACTGCATTAGGTAGTCGGATGTGCCCGTCTTCTCCATTTAAATCTAGTGATTACTGAAGGGCAATATAATATACAGACTTCATAATCTGCGTTCAACTCTTTTGGTTGAATGCAGTATTTATTTCCACTTTGGCTTTATGTTGTTTAGTTTTTATTCAAGTACGTTTTTTGTTAACAGAATGAGAATCCATTTTATTTTTGTTTTTGATTGTTTTGTTTTAGTTTATCAGTTCCAGTGTTATGTGTTCTTTTGAAAATAAAGTGTATCTATCTATGGCAGGAAATCACATGCATTATTAGTCATTTCCATTAAATTAGTATCAAAAGGTCTTGAAACAATATTATCATTTATCACAATAATTATTTAGACATCGTCCAGCAAAATTTGTTATCGTGACAGGCCTTTTGAGACATTCGGTTCGTATCCAAAGGGAGCAGAGATATGGACATTAGCCGAAACTCTCAGTCCAGTTCAGCTGGTTTGATAATGCCCGCCCGCGTTTGTAGCCTTATATTCAGTTTGGTCATCTTCCAGCCTTTTCTTCCATGTAGATGAGACACTCTACAGCTTCCACAATAGCTTTAGATGGTGGCAAGCATCGGCACTTTTGGACTGCGGTTTACATTTTCACACCTCCAACACTTGTGCCTGTGAAAACTTGAGCCGAGCATACGCGAAGTCCTACAGAGCATATTTTATGTACAGACGCTTTAAAAGGAGAAAATAAATAACACTTTAAATGGTGTTTGGAGATCATTGTCCTTGATTTTGACCCCGTGTTACACCAACATACGGTAGATAATGGCTGCAATTTATCCGTTACGGCAGGCGAGGCAGATTTACGTTGGTGTACGCGTCGGTTTGGCCTTGGAGCCGTCTTTGATACAGAGTAATTGTGAGGAGCTCAACCCGCAGTAGCTCCGTGTACGTGCCGTCTATATTTAAACCGGCGTGCGAGTATGTAAATGCAGCAGAGCGACGACTCTGTGCGTTACCTTTGATGTTAACACAATCGAAGCACATACAGCAACGGAGAAAGTCTCCGACAAGCCTGTCAACATGAAACATCGGGCGATAAGGCCATCAGTCGCGGTAAATTAAGCAACCTTCAATGCGTTTCAACTTGTTTACTTCTCAAATTTGCGCCGTTGTTGAAACGCTGTTACACAATAGGAAGAAAGAGAAAGAAAGAAAAAGGAACGTAGATGAGAGAAAAGCAAACTGCTGACACCTAGAGAAAAAGATTAATAAGTAGAATATTTCAGAAGAAAACTGTAAAAGTGAGCAACCCCCGGTACAACAAACATCTACTCTCTTTTATCAAGCTCGTTAGAAATATATAGCTATTTATTTTTAGAATCCATGACGAAGCTAGACTCTTATTTTAAAAGAATGGCCGTGAGCCTTATTTCAAACGTTTATGTTAAAAGTTCTTCTCGTTTGCTGTTTAAGTCTTTACGGACTGGGAATACTAGATTCAGCCAAGTCTCTCACTAAATTCAGACAAAATTGTTCAACTCAAGCAATATCTATGGAGCAGTTCCATGTATGAAATACTTTACTGGTGTTACGCCAAACATGTCCTCTCTGACCTGCTTTCATAATAATAAAGTTTTAGACTCTTTTTTTTCCCCAAAAAACCTTATGAGAGACGTCCCTCATATATTCATGACACTGAAATGATGTTTGTGGGAATGTTAGACCTGTTCGGACATACAGGGTGTACTAATTTATCCCTCAAACGAAACGCCATATTTTTTTTTTTTTTTACTTTTAGTTGAAAGTTTTAATTTAAGACCTATTCTGACATTTGGTTCTAGCATTTAACGATATTCATATGTCAAAAAACACAAACACATTCACACGTGCTAATTTTCTTTTTCATGACCAGCCTGGGTTTCTGTTTTACTTGTGCCAAAATCACACAGTATATGTTGAAATTGTGTTCTACCTTTTATTTTTGCAGAGCTGGGCAAGATAATGAATATATTTGTGCCACACTGAGCAATGTGTAATATCTAAAATGATGATATGACTATTCAAGCATAAATTTCCATAGCAACTACTTCCCATCTGAATGTGAGTTGCTGGAAGCTCAGACTCACAGCTTGTGAACTCGTCACTCCCCCTCTGCCCTAACCACGCAGAAAATTACAGAACATGCAGATTGTTAACCGTTTGAGGTGAGGTGAGGTGACGGCATGCTTGGAAATGTAAAGAAACCAACAGGAGTTACTGTTTTTTTTTTAGTGTCAGATCTTAGATAAATAGATGGACAATATTTAGGTGAAGGTCAAAGAGCTCTGGAGCAATGAAAGGTTTTAAGGAGAGACATAAAACATAAAAGACTGATTTAATGTTTGCAGTTTGAAGTTCATGAAAGCTTTAGGAGACAATCTTTAACATATGGACTAATCGAAAATCGTCTATATTACTTTACAGTGATTACAAATTGTGTAAAACACTGGTAGCAAAAACAAATCAGTTGGAAGAATTTAATCTGCGAGTTGTGCCACACATATAGTGCACATTGCACATAATTTATTTTCAGCTCCAAACTTCAGCATCCTCCCTTCTCTCGCAGTCTACATCTACTTCTGCCTCTTTTGCATTAGGCCTGCTGATTCAGCCGTTTCTCCAGCTAATAACAGAACGAGACAGTTCCATTAATTACCGCCGGCCCTGCAGCATTCATACCTCCAACAAACATTCGTAAGTCACACACAAGATGAAGCACACGGGAGAATTTCTGGATGCTGGGATGGCTTGGGAAGGAAGCCAGACATCAAACATCTTTAGGCGGCCGAGCTGAATCAGACCGCACCTTTTTGTTTCACATTCAGAGTCCAACAGCTGTCAGCTCCCAACACCACCGAAACGTCGCGTGAAAGTTCTTCGGGAGTTATTTTTGGATGTACGTGCAGTTTGTTCCTGCTAAACTAAGCCGCGCACCTCCTGGTTTGTTGTAGAATGAGCTAAACTCACACTAGGCAACACAGAAAAAGACCTTTTTTTAGAGTAACTTCTTAGATCCAGTTCTTTGACAGAATTTCTTTCTTAGACTTCATTATCTTTAATAAAACCTTCAAGCACTTAATCTTGTTCTGGTACAGGTTTTCCTTTCCTAACACCATTTATAAAGCTTTTGAAAAAAAAGAAAAATCACTGTCACTGTCCAAGAAGAGACCTGAGGTGCCCAACAGCAGTCTGTGTCGACACTTCTCGGGTCCCCTGTGACTTGATTGCAGACAACCACTAAGTCTCTCTTACTCCTGTCATGCATAAACTCAACAGCAACACAGCCGGGCTCACACAGCCATGCTGCCCCTCTGATGGGACGTGTCATATTTCAGTCTCTCTGCTGGGACGTGTCGCATCTCGCCTGCAGCAGCATGTGGCTGCTCCCTGGCCAGCCTTATTGTTAGGTAAATTGTATTATTATCAACTATTTGTTATATCTTTACTATGTTCTTAGATTATGTAGTCTTACTTATTCTAGTTTAATCATATGTTCTATGACTTGTTTCTATATTGTTAACCACTCGTTTCCTTCCTCAGAGGAGGCCTTTCTGAAGAAGAGCAGTGACAGCAGCTCTTCACAGAATGCCCTGCTTTGACCTCTTAGATAGCTATAAAACCATTGCCGTGAAGATGTACAACTTGTCCTGCTTGATCCTGGGTCAGGAACTGGATAAGCTAGTGCGAGATAGATTGTGTTGTTAGTTAGCTATAATCTTGGCGCTGTGACTGTGTGATGAAGTGTCCTTCCCCCTCCCCTTAGAGTTACAGCGCTCTCTGTGATTAGGGATCCTAAAGACAATAAAAAGAGAGGGGCAGGCAAATGTGCTTCAGAGCAGTAGGAGATTTGTAACTGAAAGCACATCTCTGTCTGTTCTCCTCGCGAGTATTCAGAATCTAACTTTCTCTTGTCTTTCCTGTGTTATGTGCTGTGTTTAATAGGTGTCAACTCTGACACTTATACAGTCGACTGACTTCCAGGAGCTAATATAAACTCCAGGTCCGAGTTAAGGGTGGACAATATGGCTGAAACATGTATTGCGATGTAAGTGTTTTGTATTGCAGGGATTCTTCTAGAAAAACTTGCTAAGCCTGGTGGTTGGGGCGCTAGGACAGTCGTTCATTCAGCGGCCTGCCGTGTTTTTGAGTTAAAAATGTTTAAAGTTGACAGGAAATTTAAAAATATCACTTGATAATTATGTGTTATTGGAAGATTAATGCTTAAATACTAACTATAAAGTCTTAAAAAATACAAACTAAAATAAATAAGCAATGCTTAGTCTGGTGGGGGCCCAAGTAAAGCCTGGTGGCCCGCCAGGCTTAAAATACACTGAGGAAAACCCTGGTATTGGTTGAGACTCAATTATTTATTAGGTTTTTGTTTTAAATACCTGAAATACTGCCAAACTGGTGGTGTGACCTTTCCTGTTTTAGCCACAATTTTCACTCTGTGCCATTGTTTTGTTTGTTTTTAAGCAGTTATGAGGCTGTGGAAGTTACTCAACAGGTTGTTGGTAAGTAACCAAAGAGTGAGTGAGTTAGTCAATGCCACCAAAGTTGCTTGACTAGTTGTGGGAGGCTGAGTGAGTAAAGCCTTTCCCCTGACTACACCCCCCAGAATGCTGTGTGGTTCTAGATTGGAGTTCAGGAAAATTATTGAATATTCTATCAAGCGTATTAGCAACTGATACTGATCAAGTGAATATCACATTATATATTATATAGCCGTTATAAATTTACTATTAGTAACGGCTATATTGAGTCGTATTTGAATAATTTGATAAGCAATTTTAATTCTTGCGTATCTCCAGGCGGTGCCAGTCAATATGTCTCTTTCCATTTTTTTTTTTTTTATAAACCAGACATTCTTGGATGTTTTGTTCTTACTTTCATAATTTGGTTCAAAATATTTATGTCGACTGTATGAGAATGTGGCGAAACCCCAATAAATGAGAAGAAAATACTTGCTTACAGGTACATTTTCAAAAGGAACTTTTAATCTGACAAACAAGCCAGATGTGTGGGCATGGTGAAGAAGAAAAGCCATTACATTGTTCCTTTGTACATTTTGTGAAGGCAGTTTGGTTTTGAGATGTTACTTTTCGATTCCATGACTCGATTAATTTGAAATTAATCGTCATCTGACAAAAATCACGACTCTGACGATCAGAAATGTGCTTGAAGCTTTTGCAGTTATGCTGCCCACACAATTAACTGAGCACATCTAAGCCTTCATTGCCGTAAAAACAACTCTTCATTTCTCACTTAGTAAGATTCTCCTTAATTTTAACGTTTTTTTGTTTTTTTTTAGCCGTTTGAGTAGATAGCAAAAAAAGCATCTCTCCTTTCCCGCATACACAACACACACACACACACACACACACACACACACACACACACACACACACACACACAAACTTCTGGGTGACCTTGTAGATAAAAGGGTGTTTCCCTCTTCCCCTGTTTGTCAACTCATCTTGCTGAATGACGGCTTCATTATCCCAGACTCCCACTCGGAAACCGAGCCGTAGCTCCCAGGAGCAACTTCCACATGAGTGAAAGTTTGAAAGTGAAGCGAGTTTGCAGACCTCGGGATGCCACTGTGCTCTCAGATAAAACAGCGGCGCCCGAAGCCTGAGCAGGAGGAGAGTTATGAGGACGGCGCCGCCAGCTACGTGACAATAATATCCCGACTTCACACGTCCATGATGGGCGCACTGATGCACGAATGTACAGCAGCTAGTGGTGTCTGAGAGCGAGCGCGTCGATGCAACAACACACACACACACAGAGGCAGATCTGAGTGAACGACAGGCTCTCAACCTTGGATATCCTCTCCATCTCTTCACTTTGCAGCCCCGGAGGATAAAAATAATGCGGGGTGCGTTTGCGTGCATGCATGTGTGTGTGTGTGTGTGTGTGTGTGTGTGTGTATGTGAAAATGTGAGGAGGTGTCCTGAGTTCTGCTGTCAGCTATCCAGAGGCAGAGTGACAGTTGATGTGTTTGGACTGCAGAATAATGACTCCAGCGTCTCAGGAATGACTCTTTGATCCTGTTTTTTTTTTTTTTTGCTTTTTTTACTTGAACAAAATACGCTTCTGATTTTATTGATGACTGTAGCTTTTTTTTTTTTACCCGTCTATTAAAGGAGTCCAGACCAGGATCTGCAGTTCATTTCTTCTGTCTTTGAAGACGGATGAAGAACTTGGACCAAAGAATCAAATCAGACTCGATCCATCTGGATAGCGGAGTTGCTGTGTCTCGTTTGCGGCGTTAAAACTGCAGATCTGCTCTGCCGTACTGTAAGCAGAGATCCATCTGAGCCCGTTTATTCAACTGACCTTTTGAGTTTTAGACTTTTAAAATGGATAATATCCGAAAATAAGTTCCCAAAATTGCCGTTCATGCTCAGATACACCGTCTACAAATATTAACCCAGTGGGTCTGCTGAACAAATTAAGCTTTTGTGCAAAAGAAGATTAGAAAAAAAAAGGTATATATTTCCAAAAGTAGCTAAAACTGTGCAGAGGCAAGCACTTAGCTAAAGTGAAACTAACACCGCTCAGAAGTGAGACGTTTTAGGTTGACTTCTTCATAATGATGTGTTTCTGCTCCTCAGAGACGCAGCAACCGGAATATTTAAAGTCATATTTCGCCATTTCAACCACTTAGCCGACGCCGTTTCCGAGGCGACTTGGAACGAATGCAGCAGGAAAGTAAGCTTTAGTTCCTTGGAGAACATTTCAAAGAGCAGCACTCCTGAGATGATCATGCAAAAAAAGAAAAAAAAAACCCCAAAGGGAAGGCATGATGACACATGAGGTGAGTGAGTTTCAGAGTGAGTTTGAGAGAGACGATGGGAGGAAGACGCACACTGGAGCAAAGATTTAGTGAAGAAAATCAGAAAAAAAATGGACATTACTATAAAACATAAAGAACGCCTTCATTACCAGAAACCTCTATGTGTAAGTTGGACCTTATTTGTGTGATCGGATCAGGGACGGGCTGACAATAAATTCACGTTGCCACTAAATCCAGCTCATCCATTTCTCAGCTTTATTCTGTGAATCTAAATCTCTAATATTTAGGCAATTAGTTGCAAAATAACTAATTGCCTAAGTGATATTTGCAGCTAGTTTGGAGTTTGGCAAAAACGCATCTCCAACATACAGCCGTGTGTGTTTGTCAAGCAGACAGATAACTGTTAGTTTGTGGAAACGAGAGCAACGGAGCAGAAAAACATGTCACGTCAGCTTACGTTCAATGTGAAACATCTGTGCGCATTTTTTTGCAGCAGATCCATGTGTGCGTGTAGCAGAAATGTGCTGTAATGTAAATGTTTTTTAGCCAAAGAAAGCAAATCACAACAATAATGCATCCCCCGCCTTCTGTTCTAGAAGATAAGATTACATTTGTGTAACGTTACATCGCCTCCTAATTGAACCAGTAGATGATATTTCCATTTGTGGAGTAAATGGAGTTTGGTTTTCCAATTAGAACATGTTAATAGAACTCCACAGCTAAATCAGGAGACGGAAATGGGATTTTTCTGCGAGGGGGAAGTGTGTTTAGGACGTCACCATGGCGCCTCTGCATCACCTCTTCATTCATTAGTTGGATTTTCTGCCTTGAAACACAGTAGACAAGTAACAAAACAAAAAAACCATACTTGTACATTCTTTTTTTTTTAGGTGTCTGTAATAGTGGATGCTGTTATCAAATATGCTCATTGGATTTGGTTGTTATGGAGACAAAAGCTTGTTCCAAGATAACAGAATAGACACCAAGTGTCAATATAAGACAAAGTTTAATGGGTTCACTTAAGGATGAAAGCAACTAGTTTTCATTTATCTCCATAAAATCTGAGCTTTAAAAAAAATTAAAAAATAAATAATCAAAGAACCAGACTCACTACTGTTGGATCAACCTTTGGTGAGTACGTGGCATTAAGAACAAATCATACACTTGACCTCAAAAGTTTGCAAAACCAGTTGAAAAAGCCCGACTTGAGCTTTTAAGAAAAGTTAGACCATGATGAAACCAACCTGGTTGCATGTCCATCTTACAGATATTTTGTTTCGATTCAGTTTGAGCATTCTCTACATAGACTGGTAATGTTGTAAAAGATTGTGAGGACAACTGTTTCAGAAACACCCAACTGATGTTAAATGACTTCTTGGTCTATACACGTCTTCTTTAGAACGAGACGCGTTAAAAATCAGGCTTGCTAGTCCACAAAACGGATTCAAATAATGTTGCATGAATGTTTGCTTATACACTCGGAAGCATCAGATTAACAGAACTGCTCAGAACGCAGAACTGCACATATTTGATCAAGCCAGGAGTCTATTTAAAATGCCAACCAGACTAAGCAGTTTGGAGTTTTGGAAAACCTCCAAACTCCAAAAGTCTTTTAGAATAGCTGTTGTCACATCAGATAAAATGCCACACATGGCAAACTTATTCATCCAGCTCAGGTCGCACTGTGTTGGATGTATCAAGACGAAGAGACACACTGTGGCCATGAAAACTCCACAAAGTACAATCGGCTCCTTTGTTGGTCAGGAGATCTTAGTTTAGCTTCTCTTCTTCTACTTCTGTGTGGACTGAAGTCGTCAAAGCAGGACAGAAACTCTGAATATGATGTCATGTGGACTGACTGAAAGGGAGGTGAGTAGATGACTGAACTAGGTGTAATAGCCTTGCTACCAAAATGAATTATCCGGTCCTACATGGCCTACTTTTTCTGTTCGTTTCCACATCTGTCACTTTAGATGGCTTCATTTTCTTGCCTCACGTAAGGCGACAGCAGACAGCTCATCGAGATGACTGCCCCGTCGAGGCTTGGTCACTGTTGATTCACAGCGTTAATCTCTCTACCTCAGCGGCCACCGTCACATTTCTCCCGCCGACTCTAAATATTGAGCTGCTCCAGGCTGTGAGATTAAAGTATGATTTCTGAGGGAGGGTATATATAGTCAGGCCCTCAGGGGAGGAGGGGGGTGGGGGGGGAAGCTCGACACCAAGAGCCACTCGTTCGTTCAAGCAATAAGATTTACAATATCACAGACGGCCTAGAAGAAAAGACAACAGGAGAGCTTTCAGTTACGGTTTAAAAAGTTAAGACCAACAAAACTGAAAACAACAAAGAAACTTTAACCGAATGACAGCTGCAGTTATTTGTGCTCTTTTTCTGATTGTTGTCGTCTTTTGGAACAACTACAATAATCGAGATGTGAGAAACGTGGCGCCACAAAGCCACCAGGTGTTACCTGAGTGGTCCAACAATGAGAGTCCTTCAAGATTTTGGAGTAACTACCACTCTTCTACCCCTGCATCAAAAATACAGACAATTAGCTTTGTAAGAGGCCCCTATTGTGCGTGTAAACAGGAAAACACATAACGCTACTGTAAAAAAAAAAAAAAAAAGACACCCTGAGCAAACAAAAGATGCAACACAGATGGTGATAGTTGATATCTGCTCGTGTTTTTGGTGGAGAGCAGCAGATTTTGTGTCATTGTACAGAAAGGCAACAACAATGCACTCATTCAGCAGTTAAAAAACAAGGCTGGCAGGTTTAAACTTTTCTTTTTCATACCAACAAAAAAATGCATGATTACTGTGACTTGTTGCAATTGTTATAGAGACATTAACAGTTGTACTAATCCACACTGATTGGCAAAGAGGATCGCCTGCGGTGATGCAGACGAAACGGGTGCATCTGGATGAGTGTTCCTTTCATCAGACTGGCTAAAGGTGTGTTTTACAAGTGAAAACTCTGATGAAGACAAGACAATGAGACTATATATTCGGGCGGTCCAGCTAAGTAAAGCAAAAATGTGAACAAATAAAATCCAAAACAAAATGCTTTCTGCAATCACCTTATGATAAAGAAATCATCATATTTGCAAGTCAATTTAATATTGTTCACCTGAATCCTAATCCTGAACTAGGAAAAGAAATCGATTGACATAACAGGCCGCGTAATGTCGGACTGCCGCTGCAATACTGATTTTGAGGTTTTGTTTTTTTTTTCAGATCAAGTAGGACTTCTCTAGATGTGTAGAGGCGCCATTTCAACTCCAATTTCCAAGAAGTGCATTTCAAACCACAAAGCTCTGAATTAAAGCAGGGAGCCAGCCTCTCATGACTGATTACTTTCTTTTTCAAGGAGGCTCCATTGTCTAATGCCAGACACACTGAAGTACAGACACTTTGAACAAAATCGTAATTTTGTGAAAGGGTTGAAAATTAGTAATGCATAAAGACTGGTCAAGCAAATTTCTTCGGGTGGGGATTAGAAATGGTGAAGTTTTTAAAAGCCAGGATGGAAACCACTATTAGTCTTAAATCTAAGTTTTGCCTGTAGACTTTACTCTCAAATATTGGCAAGCACCTTGCAAACGAAATATGACGATGGGCTATAAGTGATAATAATCTTTTAATATGGCCATTGTTTGTGTTTGCAAACAGCTTTGCTTTGCCTGAAAGTTGGGGAAAATATGCCAGACTGAAATAATATCAAAACATGAGAGCATGCGTCCTATCTCTTACTTCAAGTGCACTCTTATTGTGGTGTATATTTTTAGCAGAGATCGCGTGACATATAGTTGAGCCCTGGCAACAGCTGCTGTTGTCAAAAAATGAACAATAAACAATAAAACACAATGGAAGGTAAAGCAGGTAATGAGCAACAGGGGAGGGGAAGACAATGAAAAGGAGACAAAGGAAAACAAATGGTGCAGAGAAACGAATGAAAATCCTGCCCTTACGTCAGACACGAGGATACACTGAGATCCTGAAATGGCAACAATACTGTTCCTGAAGCTCTCAGCTGTGCTCTTTGGCAGCGCCAGTGCTCGTCATTTTCATAATTCTCCTGATAACATAGAGGGAGGGAATAAAAGAGAAGGCGAAACGGAAAGCTAGCTGCTCCTCATCTGTCAAGATTACAGCTCCGTAATCCTGAGAAACTCCTTTTATCTCCCAAAGCGAGCGCAGACCTCCACCCTCCAAAATGTTTCAAAGGCTGGAGAGGCGCATTTACGACGGGAGCCGGTCCCCGCGGAGAAAATGGGCAGCTGAAATTGCACGAACAGCCCCGCAGACGGAGTTGAACCAACACTGAACACTTGAAACATGCTGGAGACATTATGCTTTTTTTTTTTTTTTTTTACTTCAAGGCAGTAAAACACCTTCAGCGGGAGAGGGAATCGTTCCTGATACAGTAAATCTTCTGATTCGAGAGGATCTCTCATGTTTCATTCAAAAGCTGGTATAGGGTGACTTTAAGAGACACACATAGGAATGAGATGTAAGACAGCACAATTTTCTATTAGCCAAAATGTTCTCTTCACATCGCAACTTGAACTCCCAGCACAGATATAGAATTGTAATAAGTGAGAAATGTTTTCAGTGAATGGATTACCGAAGCTATTTTAAGAAATGTGCTGTATGACAAAGTGGATGATGTTTTTTTTTTCTTTTCATTATTTACATTTTCAATAAATTTGGGTGCAGTGTTAACCTATATCCATTTAAAAAGGAGGAAATAAAGAACCCATAAATAATTCACAACAAAGTTGCACTAGGAATATATAGATGCAGTAATAAAATTGAGTCAGTTTCCAATGCATTTTAAATAATTCAGGCCGCATACCGAAGTGTGTGACTAAAATCAAGCTGCTCTCTACAACATTTTCTGATAACATTTTGTGTTGACTTTAAATTTTTAATACCACAGAGAGCAGTCCCCTTGCACTGTGGTAAATGGGGAAACGCATAAAAGAGCACCTAGCCACCAGTCGAGCTTCCACCTCCAAGAACTGCCCTCCCCCATGACTCTTCCACACGGCTCCTACAGACTAGCGGCAGCAGCAGCAACTGAACACCTAGTGCAAATGCACATCTGCTTAGCTCTTCATGCCAACTACCTTTCAGTGCAACTCTCCTAAGAGAATTGTGAATGGCTTAGTGAAAAAACACTGTGATGATGTGCTGAGGGTGGCGTGTCGGAAAGAACAGGAACTTCTTAAAGAGACAGAGGTCCAATTTCAAAGCATTAAATGGTGAAGACAAGTCGTGTTTAATATATACTCAATGTCTACATAGACTGAAGGTAACAGTTACTTGACTGCGACATATAATGCCACCATGTGCCTGAAAAATATTTTATACTGTCCCTTTGAGGCAGGGGTGTCAAACTCATTTTCGTTATGGGCCAAATTAAGATCATGAATGCTCTTAAAGGGCCGGTTGTGCCAGAACGTATTGATAAAACACATTCATAAAGTGTTAAAATGTCAATGAATTCTTAAAATTGAAAAAACATTGAACATCTTTTCAGTCCCTCCGTTATATCCCGATTGTTTTGTGATTTTTTTTTTTTTTTTGCAACAAAAATCAAAGTGTTTGTGGAACTAATTTGGAAATATTCGCAACATTTGTGCTTATTTAAGTCGGTAAATGCGACTTTTTTTACTCTATGTACAGATCATGGACTATAATCTGACATCGATGAAAGCTGAGGCAGCTGTTTAGTACAAGTAAGAAAGTTATGAGTATTTTTGGAGAAAAATTTGCAATGAATCCCCAATTATTTATTAGTGCAAAAAAGTGTTGGGAGTTGTCGATTTTCTGTAAATTTCCACGATACTTTGCAAGAAACTGGAGGGACTGATTGACATAATTTGGCAGCAAACAGGTAAAAACTGATTCATAAAATAATATTTATGCATACTCAGTGTTTAGTCTAGATTTTAGGTTGACTTTCATCCTCTGGTTTTAGTACTTGGAATCTAAAAAACAGCTCCTGCGGCACAGAGTTCACTCCGACTTTAATGAGTCCTGTAGATTTGTGTTTAATTAGAACAACATTAGCGAGAGCGACGCTATTATTTTATTACAGCTGCAGTTGTTAATGTGGCTGAAATCCATTTAGAAAAACAACATCCCCATTCTGAATCATCGCATTAACATCCAACCACTTAGCATCGCTCAACAACAACAGCAGAAGACTATTTGTTTGATATGATATGATGATCGTATGACACAGAGTCACTGAGCTTTGGGGAGGATGCTGAGCAGCAGTGTCAGAGTCAGAGCTCATCCGTCAGCGAAAAGCGCTAAAAGGAGCCTCCAGGGATAAAAAAAACAAAAAACAAAAAAGCACCTCTCCAACAAGATAAGAAAACAACAAGGAGCAGGAGGAGGAGAAAAAGATGATTCAGTCCCTTAATTATCTCAAAACACTTTTTTTTTCTTTAAAATTGCTCTTCCATGGGAGTCATCAGTGTGGGCCTTTTTTATATGGAGCCTTCTGCTAAATAAGGCTTTGATGAATGTGTGTGTGTTTGAGCGGCAATGTCAGTTCTGCAGAGTTCACGCCTTAAAGGAACCATTAGTGCCAGTGTGATTGCCATTTAGCTCTCTCACACACACACACACACGGAAACACACACGGAGTGATGAAATTAACTGGCAGCCCTGAACCCTCCTCACACACTGAAAATCCCATCCCACCCCGCTGTGACATCCCCCTCCGTGTGACGCAGCCCAACACAGAGCCGAGGGCGAGCCGACACTAATCCTTTTCAATTAAAATACCTTTACTGCAGAAAGGAGAGACAAAGGGCCGAGTTCCAGGAACCGAAACTGTAAATAAAGTGGGGGTTTTGAGCCCAGTGTGTAGGCTGGTTAGAGAAAAATAATTTTTTTCTGAAGCTTTGGAGATGTTTCTGTGGAGAAAAAAAACAGAACAATTTTACTCCAAACGTTATAAACACCACCTCTCCGGTTACAGTTATTCTTCAGTAAGGTAGTTCACAACGGTCAAATACTATAAAAGTAAGCAAAAAGTAATAAATAAGAAAAACACCCACAAAAACTGTAGCCTCATTCTGTTATTGTTTTTATGTATCTTTTATTAAGATTAACATTGTTCTCTTGCCAGAAATGAGACATTTTTCCCTTTAAAAAAAAATAAAATCATTTCTGCACATTAGTTATGTTAGATTTTGAATGAACCTCTACAAGTTCATAAGAGAATAATTTAGAAAGCACTTAACAAGAAAGGCTTGAATATCTGAATGGACTATAAAACATTCAGATGATAGCAAACAGGAAATGTCTGCTGGAATTTGGAGAAAACAAAACATGGAATAATAGCAGAAGTAGTTCATGGTAACTGCTCAGCACGGTGGTGGAGGGTTGATGATTTGGGCTCGTTTTGCAGCCACAGCGTCTTCCGGTCATCGAGCGGATCGTGTTCCTCTGCATGCTAAGAGTATTTTAGAGCTAAAGCTAACAGCTGGATCATACAACACGTAGATGGATGTCAGAGCGTTTCTTTTCCTCATTAACATCTTGTATTCAGTGGTGGGAAGTAACGAAGTACAAGTACTTCGTTACTGTACTTAAGTACA
>NW_015113080.1:5043-26010 GCF_001443285.1 Poecilia latipinna | reverse complement strand
TACATTTTTGTCTGTGTATTTGTACTTTTACTTAAGTACATTTTTTGAGTACTTTCTCCACCACTGCTTGTATTATATGCCAAATGACTGGAATTGTTGTTAACTTACACGGTCAGATTTCATTTACCACCTGTGCTCTAAATAGCTAGTTTCTCCACTTTAATAATCAACATGAAAACCACAAGTTTGAGCAAATTGAATCTAATAAATTGTTTGATTTAATAAGTCAAGATGCATGACTGAGTGCTGGAAAATTTGAAGCTAACTTTTTCCTCTTCCTTCCTGAAATTTCTAGCCAGTCATCCTGATGCTTTCCCTGCCCTTCACTATTCAAAACATCAGTCCTGTCTCTCTCCCTCCTTTTTTTTTTTTCCTTCTCTGTGCATCTTCAGCCATGTTTCCTCCTCTGGCCACTCGTCCATCTATTCCTTCTCACTTCATTCCATTCTGCTGCCATCGCCTCAGCATCAATCAGCCCTCTCTGTGTGGACCGGCGCTGAGGCTTCATTATGCTCTTTCCTCGGCTCTCATATTTATTTCATAGCTCGCAGGCTTGAGAGAACGTGAGCCCTGCTGGTAAGTGAAAGGGTGAATTTCCACTCGCATTATTCTCACGTCGAGCCGCCGTGGGGCTCGTCATGGCTTGGGAAGGCCTGCAGCTTCTCGGGCGCAGGCTGACAAATAATGCATGCGACCAGCAGATGAGAACATTCTCAACGCTATCTCTGAAGGGAGAGACGTGGGGCGAAATAAAACGTCGTGCGTGCGGCTTGTGAAACTGAGAAAACGATGCGTAAAACTGCGTGCGTGCGAAATGAAATCCAGGTCCGTCGGTCCTACTGTGCAAAATGATGTGCAATGCAGCAGCAGCAGCAGCAGCGTATGGGCATCTGTTGAACATGATGTTGTTCACCAAGATGGTGAAACCAAAACAAAACTGCAGAAGTGAAGTTAATTTTCCCTAATTTGGCCAATATGATTCTTTTTTTTCACAACTCTAATATCAATATGTTACGATTTAAACACTGATCCACGAAGAATGTTCTTATCTATCCGTTTCTTGCAAAGGGCAAAAGCTGTAAGAAAATAAGTATGAAAAGGGCATCAATTAAGTGTCAAACTGCGGGAATGGCTTTCCTGCAGCACAGAGAGACAGAAGGGATGTGGAACTAGCAACAATTTCTCCTGAATATTTGCTTCTGTGTGTGTTCAAAGAGTTCAAAAAGAGACACATAAAGCGCAACTCCAGCTGTGTAAATAGACCACATAGCCCGAGAGAAGCATTTCATCAGCATAACGACACAATTCGGATCAGCTAATGGAACAGAAAACAGCATTTTTGTCACAGGGACGTTTGCGTGTCGAAATATTCCAACTCGCATGTAAAGCGCAGCTGCTTTTCTCTCCCCGACGGTGGAAATTCTTAAAAAGGCAAACCCCGACGTCCCTAACGAGGCAGAACGAAAAGCGGGAAGAAAGGCGCTGGGAGGAACAGGCCACGGGTGAACGATTTGAGTTTATATTAACCTTGTAAATGATTCAGTTGGCCGGCTGAATGATTGAAGAGTCCCCGCTGTTTATCTGAGGCGCAGGTGGAGGACGTGTGGAGTCAGAGCAGCCGTGGAGATTCACCGAGTAGCATGCAAGTGTATAGACGGGTCTCTAGGAGCAATTATCCAACTTAACGCACATTTACAGAGATCAACACTGATGCGTAATAGTCTTTCAGGAGAAAACAAAGCAGATTTAATAAAAAAATGTTAAAAAAAAACATTAGAGATGCTTAGTAATAACATTTACAAAAACATGCCACTGTAAAACTAGAAGCAGCACAAACCAGACTCCTTTGGTTCAAGACGTTTTCCCCTGACACAATCGTCACCAAGGTAACTTATGATAGTCATATCAACAAATCTGTAGAGCAGCTACATCCTGTAAGTTCAGCCAAATATGTTATTTGTGTTCTTTTAACTTTTCATTTACTTTTTGTGAGTTTGTTTTGCGAGAACTGATAACTCCAAATCATATTTTTCATAAAAATCAAGAAAATTATGGACAATCCTCTTCATGAGTCCGACTTGAGAAAACAGAGCATCTTCAGTCAGAGGCTTCTTCAGACTTGCTGTAATACAGACTGCTACAATATGTTAATATTCATTTCAAAAGGTACTGTTCAGTTCTGAAGCAAATATTTCTGAGACATTGTTAGAAATATGTAAATTGTATAAATCAAGATGTAAAATATGCACAATATATAATATAAATATATAAAATTCTACATACTGTCTTAATGTTAGTGTTATTTATAGGTTATTTCCAGTAGGTACTCTTAATCTGGCGAGAACAGATATTCTAATTCAATGAATATTACTGCATCTCTTAGTCTGAATGTAGAATTTTCACGCTGTGAAAAAGACAAAGAAAATTCAACACCCAGTTTTTATTTTGAAAAAATATTGTAACTATAGATGGCACAATCACTCCTCCATGAAACAGGAACACTGGATAAATTATTAAAAGGCAAAACAACAAAATCAGTGTGATCAAAATCAATGTCAGTTATTTCTAAAGCACATCGCTGTAGTTACTATAGTTACTATCTATTATATGAAGAAGAATGAAAATAAGAATAAAGTAAAGATGATAGTAAGAGTAAGAAATTAAACAGTGAAGTGAGGCACAGTCAGAACCACAGTTTTAACCAGAAATATTGAGACCTTATTAAGTATTCCGATATAAAACATAAACTCTGTCTGGGCCGAAGACAAAGGCTTCGTGTTTTACTCCTGATCTCGTTGAGCCTAAAATCTCGGCATAATCCCCCCGTTCTAAACCTCATCACAGCATGAGAAAGGTTTCTGCACAGACCCGAGACAAACCGTCTCTGAAATTAAAAGGATTCCAAAAGGGGTACATTGATTATTAAAATCAATTCTAACAACTTTTCACACAGCTAAAGGTTGGATTTTTTTTTTTTTTGAGCATCGGGAATGATTGGCACGATCAAACATCCACTTGAGGCAAACGCATGCAACTCCTGACGACTGCCAAAACGACTGAGACTGTTATTTCTTCCAAGAGCCGGTGTGGTTGGCGCGGTGAGCAGCTCCGCTGGCCGGCTTTCTTCTTTTTTAATCTACTCATCCCCATCACAGCATGTGTCATTTAGGATGTAGAGCCAAGGAAATACAGAGGGAGATGGTGAAGGAACTAAAATTAGATGACAGAAAGATTGAAGCTAAGAGAGAGAGAGCTGGAAGGAGAATGACAGCAGTGAGATCAGGATGTTTTCATAAAAGGAGATGAAGGAGCGAGAGAACACTGACAAATATAAAGGTGACGGGCATATTGAAAGTGAGTCAGAGTGTGACCATGTTTTTTTTTTTTGTTCCCCCCCCCCAGACAAATGAAGTGTTTGTTGGGGACAAATCTGAAATTTTAAGGCAATTAAATATTCTTATAAAATGGTCTGTTTACGCTAAACATGGAGTCATATGCATATTCAAGTTAAACAACTTTCAAAGGAAGGTCATTGCGGTTTACTAAAGGTGAGGCAGAGTTTCAGGATCCTGCATGGCGGACTGTGGTAGCAGTGGTCATGGCTTATCCACTCCAAGCAGGCCAAGACACAGTTTGACCTCGTTGCCTTCCCGTCGGACAAACACCACCTGGTGCAACCAAAGCTGATCTATGATTTACCGCTCCCACTGAGCCATTTATCTCACCATGAACAAACAAAACAAAACAAAACAAAACAAAAAAAAAACGATCCATAATCTCCACACCAATTCACAGAGTACCAGGTTTGTGCTGGTTGCTAGAAAACTAAGTTTTCAGGCAGCAGTTTGAATCCAGCATCTTTCCTTTAGACTGTCAAAAACGGTCCAGGATTGTTTGTAATACCACAACTGCATGTTAGGATGGGGATGGGAAGATGTGTGCGTTAGGTAATTGATGCTGTACCAATGCCTTCGGATGTATCTAAAGGTGCTGCTTACGCATTTGAATCTCCAGCTAAGCCTTTTTTGACTTAGCCTTTTTTGGACGTGCTGATATATTATATTACTTAAACTCATGCTACACTATGCAGATGCTCTGTCTGCAACGAAGAAGATTCACTTATCTCAGCATGAAAAATGCTAAAGAAGTTCCCCACAGGTAGCAGCCCAATCCACTTTCTGATTTTCAGCTGATAATGATTTGAGCACTGAAACAGTCCCTCACCATTGTATGAAGAGTGATGAATCCTAACATGGAAGACAGAGGAGAGCAGCGTATATAACAGAGTGTAAATGACTTAAATGCATTAATCAAACTAAGTTGTGGTTGTCAAAAATCATAGAAAACACTTTCTTGTTTTGTCAACGTAAATCAGATTTTCTCCAGCTGGAGCGCATTTCAAATTTTTCCACCTCTGAAAAGAAGATCAAACGTTTTGTTACTGAAAGTCCAAATCTAACAGGAAAGTAACATTTTTTGCACAAAAAACTCTTCAGTAGTTTGTGACAGATACTCGGTCTGAAGAACAAGGATTACCGTCTGCAGTGGAGTTCAAATTAGTGCTAAGAAAGTTGAGAGGAAAAAGGTCAGAGAGAAAGTCAATCAAAAAGAAAGTATGTTCATTAAAAAATAAAAAATAAAGCCAGAAGAAGCTGCGTTATCAAAATGACCAATTGAGCAGCTATTTGCCAGAAACTGTGAACACATTTTTCTAAATTGTCAAAAAGTTACAGCACAGCACGCATCAATTCTTCAGCAGAAGCCAACAAATTAACATCTCAACAGGATTCGCTCTTTTGTTTGACTAAACGTTCCACATAAATTAAGAGGTTTTAACTGCATGAACCAACTCAACGAATCTGCAACACACACACACACACGCACACACACACACACACAGACACTCAGTTTTTCCTCTTTCAAATTAACCTGCTGGCACCTTCTGAGGACTTACCTTAACCTGGAGTCTGTGCTTCATACCAAAATCATTAATTACCGCTCTTCACAAGTCCTCACCAGCGCCGAACATTAAATACAGCAAAAAGTTCAAAATGAGCTGCCGCTCTTCGATCACTGGATCAATATTTCCAAAAATACAATTATTAATTTGCCTCTGTCTTTTAAGCACAACACACACAGAAAACTGCAGAGAGGAAGGCGGGTTTGATTTGCTTACCTATAGTTTTCCAAACCAGACCAAGTGAGGGAAGAGCGGTGTTAGGAGAACATGGAAAGAAAAAAAGAGCAATTTGTTGGAATTACAGAAGTCATGAGATATGTTGAACTAGCAGCTCTGGAAATAAAAACTTAAAAATCACAACAACAACAAAAAAAAAATTCAGTTTTGACCAAATCTTTTTCTGGAGCTACATGGATTATCTGACTGTTTAATAAATGCTGGTTCCCTGTAAAAAGTCTGGAGATGCAAAGATTGATCCACTGCGGCGTCTACACTGGTCATTCGGATCATCAACCGGAACAGGAACACAAAATGGAGAGACGGATGCAATCCAGAAGGCTTCCCTGGTTTTAGGTATATTTGTGTATTTTCATTTTCTCCATTCTAATCTTCAGCAAAAAATAAATAAATAATGAAAAAAGAGACTAAATATTTCTGCTATTCAGGTTTGAGTTAAGTGCCACTGACTTATCCTCTGACATCAGACTAAATTAGATCAAGCAATGCAAAATTAAACCGAGGTCAGGATCATATGCATAAGTGCATTATCTGTCTAGTATTTCAAATAATGAGGAACGTAAGGCAAGCGCGAGAAAGAAGGTGATTTATCTAATGAGAAAGAACTAAAGATTTTGGTTTGTACCAAGGTGGATGGAAACACATTAGAGGGTCCAAAAGACTTAAGACTGAGGAATAAGTTGACTTTCAGTAGGACAGCAACCCTAAACATGCATCTGGAGATATAGTTGAATAATTTAGACCAAAGAATATCTCTGTGTGAGAATGGCCCTGTCAAAGTCCAAACCTACATCTATCTGATAAATCTGTGTCAAGAAATCAAAACTGACTTCTTTTAACAAGCCAGTTCCATCCAATTTGAATGAGTTAAAATGTTTCACTAAGAAGAAGTAAAAGTTTGGGTTTTTCAATTTGGCAAAAGGTGTAAAGGATTTTTCTAGGTATGACTGCTTCTTCGAGGCACTGTGTGTTTGTCTGGTAAAGACCTAGAGCTTGACGTTTTGATCAAATAAATCAATGATGCAGGAAATGTGAGAAGACACCTTTGAGGTTTATTCAGTGATGATTTTCATGAAGAATGTGTCAAGTTGCAAAAGAAGTTCAACGAAAACCTGCACAACTTTACTCTGCACTTTGATCGTCACGTTTTGTGTACGTCCACCGTTTAAGGCCTGCTCCAAATTTCCCTACAGGATAATGCAGTTTGCCGTATAATATTGTATTGTGTCACATTGCCTTGTTTCCCTTAGCCCTCAGTGGCCAATCAATGCAAACCAAAGAGTCAGCATGGAGCCGTCTGCCACTTAAAGACGGCGCTTCTTGCAGCGCTGGCTCGTCTCGAACCATTTACCTTGAGAACAGATTCCTCTGTGACCCTCCTAAAGGCCAAACAAATATCTGCAGCGCTTCCGCAGAGTCAAATTAAACTCCTTAAGGTTTCCCTGAGTCCTATTAGACACATTACTTAACTGACACGAGCGACAGAAACTCATTTTGGAGTTTAAAGGATTACACATCTATGGGATTCTACAGGGAAATGCATGAGAAATCCTTAGATAGCAGAGCTGACTGGCTGGAAACACTACCACACCCACGCATACACGCGCACACAAAAACGTGGCAAATTAGCCTTACTAATAAGTGTAAAAGTGTAATAAGTATCAGCTGAATGACTGTAACAAGGATTCAGAGCGGGGTAAGGGGAGTTGTTAAGTGGGGAGGGAAATGAGCTGACCCATTACTGTCTACAGCCCAGAAACCCCAAAGGAGCAGGACACACACACACACACACACACACACACACACACACACACACACAAAAGCAGAGTGAGAGGAAGATAAAAAGTGTATTCAACTTAATAGACATGGTGGTAGTGAAACTCTCTAGGCTAAACAATCACACAGAGATACCCATCTGCTGACTCACACCTGCCATCACTACGTCCATCACAGACTCATGGCTGTCAATCATCTTCAGCACACACACACACATACACACACACACACACACACACACACAATTACCTCACCACCTAGGCCAACACACACTGCAGGCAGGAGAATAAAAAAAAAATAATAATAATAAAAAAAACACAGTCAGCTAACTTTTCATCAGATCATTCTCTCAGCCGGACCAGAAAGAGTGGGAGTGTCAGGAGCCAGGGGTTACGTGGGTGAGAGTTTGCCTCATAGCTGTCACTGACGGAGAGGAGGGCCAGATCTGAAAGCTCTAAGCAACAATCCGGCAGGAACGCTGTTCCTGGCGGATGAGGAGGAGACGACGAGAGGCTATTTTAACACGCAGTGTTATTGGAAGGACTGCACTCCCGCTGAGAGCTTTAAGCTCCCTTTGACTCATTATTTTGAATTTGCGGCACACAAACACGCCGTTTCCACGTTTCTTCACGTCGCTTCCTGCTGCGACAAAAAAATGTCTCTGACAGGCTGACAGGCATGGAAAAACGGGCTGATGCTGGAGAAACATGTCAGAAAAATGAAGAACCCTGATTTCTAACCCCAAGAGACATGACTGAGTAAACTTGGTACGATTATCACGACTATCATAGGTAAACTATTACCTCTTATACGGTTAAAAGACGAAGTAGATCCCAAGAGTTCATAATTAGATGCATTGATTGATCATCAATAATGTATAACTCACTAAGGTCAAGACTTTTGCCAGTTTGCCGCTTGGGAGCTTGCAGTTGTGTGCTAACTGTTGTTGCCCATCAATCTAAGAAGGATTACGAAGGCCATTTCTAATCTATTTGAAGACCATCATTCTACAAAAAAAATTCAAAAACACTGAAGGCAGATGCGTTGTCTTCCAAGTAGTGGAAGTGCCAGGAAAACCTTAGCCAAGGATGCAGCATGATGTGCTCAAAGCCAACAGTCTTTCCACTCGCAAAGACTTCTGGTGGAATGTCTCTAAGAGAAATGACACAAACGCATATTTATCCATAATGTACACCGGAGAAAACATATCAGCAAAAACACTTTATACCAACCACCAAGCCCAGTAGAAGAGGAAAGATGAGAAATTGTGTATTTTCCTGCCACAAGAACCTGGGTACCTTGCAGCAATTCATCCACCATCAACTGTTGCCGTATGCTTTTTTTCCAGATTAAGATGTTTCTCCATCTGTCTGACAACTGAAGCTTGGAGCAAACTGGTTCATCAATATGACAAAAACGGCAGCAAATTTACATTTGAATGGTTAAGAAGAAGAAGAAGAAGAAGAAGAACGAAAGCTACCACAATAAAGCCCAGACCTTAACCCAACTTTCCTCAAGACTGTGCAGCAAAGGACACATAGGGTGTTAGCTGTACATAGCTTTGTGTTTGCAGGTGACTTCAAATGGCCTCGTGGCCAAAGCAGCATTTTATCCACTGAGGTGGCAGACCACAAACGCTCCACTTCAGTCAGTGAAAATTATTTGTATAGATCAATTGTTCCAGGCTCAGGATCAGAAGGCTGGTTAACCTTTTTCAGTCAATGGAGTTTTGTCCTTGTAAAAACGTTTTCTTCAAGGATTATTGTCACCGGCTCATTTCATGATACACTCTTAAAAAAGTGACGTACTGCAGAAAGAAAATCATTTACACATGCTAATTAAAAATGCAGTTTTCAGGCCGCTTTAATTTACTCTCACCGATTCCCTGCTGCGCCTTTCGGTGTAACATGTGCAGCTACACACACACACACGTAGACGTGTATTCTCCCTGAAACAAAATAGTAAATCTGACTCTAATGAGAGGGAAAAGGATTCGTGCAAACACAGCCGCCACAGACTCAAGAGTTCATGTAAACGCGGTGGAACACGGCAGCAGGCGACGGCGTGAGCCTGCCAGTCGCTCTCCTCAGAGTTCACAGAGCTGTCTGGCTGCAGCATTAACAAGGCTCACCTCATGCATAATTGAAGTGCAGCAATCTTGACCCAGTTACACAGAGGCTGAGGTGATCACAGCGGGGTGCGCTCCTTATTAAATAACCGAAATCAGCCAATCAGAGCTCCTCACCTCCTGACCTCTACCTCTCTGACCGACAGGGTAGACCAGTCTCTGGCTTTTTCCAGTCAGATTTTGTCTAGATATAAGTTGGCAATACTTAATTTCTCTCTGCGGCAACAGTAAGTAAAACATTTCTGTAATTTAGACTTGGTAATAATATTGGAAACACTGTTTAATTTCAAGAATAAAATCCACGTATAGAACAAACAAATAAATAAATATATAAATATATATATTATATTGAGATAATATATAATAAATATATAAATATAAATCAAATGTTTGATTTCTGTGTGCTGGAATAATTTTCACGCCAACATATGTTGATTACTGAAGAAAAAAAGCTGCTAAAATTTGTTCAAGGTCAACATTAATATTATTTAAAAGGATTTCACTTATATTCACTGTCAGACTAAGTAGAACACTTCTTTTCCTGAATTGTCGTTTTTAAACACAAACTGAAAAAAAAAATGACTTGGTGAGTTTGACAATATGAATATAAATATATAAATATGAATAAGTAGAAAGTAAAACTGATCAGCAGAGCAAAGACGATAAGTAGTGACACATTTGAGTATTGCTCTCTAATCATGTTTAAAGTCAAGTGAAGGTGGCTGGTTTGCCGAATCGACTAAGCGGTTCATAAAGAAAATAATAAACCATTTCCACTTCATCAGAGTGGAGATTAAACTGCCCTGTTTTGTCATTTATCCTATAAAAATGTTGTCAGAAATGAAAGAAATTGAAGAAAAATGATGAAATTACCAGATCATCCCTATTCACACTTCAAAGCTCATGTCTACCTTTTTTCCCCCCTTTTATTAAACTCTAAATGTTTACGAAAACACTTGTTAGTTTACGTGTTTGATGAGAGGCGAAGAAACATATGCTTATAATCCAAGTTGAACTCCATCAAGTTTTACCATTCTACGTTTTTTTTTTTCTGCTTAAAGTAAAGAGTTACTGGGCCTCGATATCTCATGAATATTATTTTCTAGAACAAGCTTAAGAAATGTTTACATGTTATATTTATCACTCTCCAAAATAAGCATTTCTTTTTTTAAACGGAGCAGCGTCGGACGCAAAACAGGGACATACAGGAAGTAAAAGAAAATCTGTGCAGACTGACAGGAAGTTAGTTGTTTGCTTCTGACGAGTCAATCACATTTTATTTGACAAGCATAACAGTTTTTAAAAATCCAAATGTAACAGACATACTGAGGTTCAAAGTCCCATCCAGTATCATTATGTCAGCTTCGTATTCTCTGTGGCGATCAGAACATTTGGGCTCGTGCAAAAGTTTTGCAGTGGATTTAAGCAAATGTCAAGCTGTTATTTGTGTTTCATTCAAAAAACTTGGCGATTTTCTCCCGAAATGTTGGCTCGCGTCCGCGCTCGCCACATAAATGTCTCCAACTTCCAAAAGGAGCAGAGAGACCGCAAGTAAGAGGTGAGGGGGAAAAAAAGGGGCGAATAAAGCAGACTTTAAAAAAATAAATAAAAAATTGGAAGTGGGAAGCTGCTCCAGCTCAAGGGTTTGATGGACACATCCAGAAGATGAGGTTCACTGAAATGTGTCGAGAGCTGCAGTCGCTAAGACTCCATCCATTTATAAGCTTTTCAGGACAAATAACGGAGGACAGGGGAGACGTGTTTCCTCAGAAACAACCGAGCACAGAACCCAATTCGCATTTTAATGTTTTCAGAGTTATTTACCGCTTGTTGATTTAAGTCACTCTTTTACTTTTTATTTTATCTTAAACATATGTGCTTTTACTTTCTATGTAGTGTTTCCTGGGTCAGTTTGCACAAGGCATCGTCAATTACATAAAGACTAAAAGGACAATTACTGCAAACAAAAAGGTAATGGTTAAAAAAAAAAATAAAATAAAAAACTTGAAGGAACCTTTTTCTAAGTTATGCTGATAAGTTCTGACTGCAAGACCATGCTAAAAAAAAAATTGTATTCCAAACAGATTGCAATGTTATCCTCAACATTGAGGAATTCTGGATTCATTCTATCAAGAAACAAGAAGACGTTTGTGACCTTAGCAGAAATCACTTCACATCGTTTCAGCTGAGTGACCACACATACATTTGCTTAGCAGAGAAAGACAGATTTAATAATAATTGTTATTATTATTGTTACTCTTATTATAATAATATATATTAAACCAGATGAGAAGTGAGTTACTTTAGTTTTCAGACAGCTGGGTGTAGTAGTCAGTAAGTTTGCTTTTCAGAAGGATTTCTGAAACTAATTTATTTTTTTTTTCCCCATTCACTGAATCCTTTGATATATATATATTTTATTTTTATTTTTTTTAAACCACTCATGTTCAGTAAACTGTGAGGTCAGGATGTAATATGTGTCATTGGGGTTAAAAAGCGAGAATGGTTCCACTTCCTGAGGTTTTTGATGTTTTGACCCATTTTAATTGCCAATGCCTATGACTGGGACATTTATTGATCTAAATCCAATAAAACCCGACTCTCAAGTTTGCTTCTATTGATCCACGTTGCCACAAAGTGTGACAAGTAAGAGGGGATTTCTGAAATAACATTTTTTTAAAACATGCCAACAATCTCATAATGGACTACAGTACATAAAAAGCTAAAAAGAAATTATGCTTTGCTTAATTAAGGTTGTGGCATCTGCTGAGTCTTTCTTTGCACAATAAACTACTCTGTTTGATTGTGTTTAAGAACCAACAACTTCAAATTTGCAAACCCATTCTGTGATGCACAAGTTTGAATAGTTTTTGACATGATTTATCACGACATTGCAAGCAAGTACTCGACTATTAATGAAGATCTGTGCTTAGATGTTACTCGCTCAGTGTGTTTCACATCTATGGACTGTAAAGTATCTCCACACTTTTTTTTTTTTTTTAGAAAAGTGAGTGTGTCTTTCATTGCTGCAGTAGATCATGCTGAAATATAACTCAGTTTGAGTATTTTTGTTTTTAAACAATGGTACTAAACTACTGCAGCTTCCTCTTGTCAGCTAATTTTAAGGTTTTCCACAAGATTTCTGAAGACATTTGAAGATTGAAATGACCTTGGAAGAAGGTTGATTGTGTGTCTGGTGAACTATTTTTGTGTTATTTTGGCTTTTAAGTTTGTACCACGACTGCTGAAAGACCCAATCACAACTCATTTTCGATATTTTGACGGCGGCTGCCAGATTTCATTTAAAACGTCCTGATTTATTTATTTTTTTTAAGATTTCATAATGGATGGCACTCTTAAGATTTCCAGGTTCTTTGGAAGAAAAACAGGCTTTCATCACCACAGATCCTCCGCTATGCTAACAGTACATGTGAGGAGCATTTCTGAAAAGCTCAAGGATATACATCTAATCAGAACAGACAGTCCTAGTTAAAGTCTCCATCGAGGTCAGCGACTTCTACTGGGATGTTTGTTGTTTGTTCCCTCGCCGTTTATGGAGGGCAAAATAATAGCTCCTTGTGTGGCACTTTGCACTGTAATTCTTATTTTGTCAAAAATAACTGGATATATTCAAAGCCTGAGATTTCATATGTCAAATCAGAATTTAAACATTTTCCTCAAAAAAAAAAAAAATTACTCCTGAAAGACGTGATCTACTCCATTATGCCTACAAGGCAGAGACACGCAAGATGGAACACCTTTACGCTAAAATAAGCGTTGCTCTGGCTTCATCGAAATTCAGCTTAAATCATGGAAAAAAACAAACAAACGGCAGAGATGCCGGGAAAAGCAGTGGATGTCGCCCTCGGGGGCGTCGGGACAAATGAGATCTGTAGAGTGAGATGTTGACAAAATGAGGCTGTTATGGTGAATATAGTGAGGAGTGAAACACGTCTGAACTCAGGCAAATGGATGAGGAGGCACAGTTGTCTCATCGCATGTTCTCATTACAAACTACAGCTCTCCTGACAGCCGAGGGTGGAGACACCGAGAGTGAGGGGTGGCTGTTTTTACTCCGACTCCAGTCGGACTGCGCAATGATGTCATCTCCTAATGTGACATTCGTGTCGCATAAAACGGTGGGAACTGATCAAATAGGGACGGTTTTTCAGGAGTCTGAAAACTTCTTTGAGGTGAACTTTCAAACATTTTCACACCAAATAAGAATGGCACAGATAATTAAAACAAAACGACAACAACAAAAAAAGACATAGAAACTGTTCATGCAGGGTCTTTTACTCTTATAAAACTAAAACTGTACACATGTAAAGTCAGACCAGGACTTAAAACTGAAATTTGTTGTGCAAATTGAAGAAAAGTCAGTTTTGAGAGCGACAAACTTTATTTGTCGCATATTTTTGTGTATTTTTACACCGAGATCTTTCAATACACATAAGAAGAGGCTTTGTTTTTATAAGTGTGGCAACAGATGGCTGCTCTTGTTTTATCCAACTCTATAAATATCCATTATTCTCTGATCTTAACATGCTTCTTTGTTTTAGGTTTTTTTTAAAGATGACACTTTTTGGCTCCTTTTAAAAAACTGGTGATTTAAACTTGATAATTTCTAAAATTTGATCATCACGTATTTCAAGACTCCAATGAATACTAACCAGCAGAAGGTCACAAAGAAGTCACTTTCCCCTCCCCCATTTTTTCAGATCCAGCCTGGCCAAAACCAATAAACACACCACACATTGTATAATCTTCTGAAAAAATATAGATTTAAAAAGTCGTTTGATGATTTACCTTTTTCCAAAAATGTCACATTTTCCAAAAAGGACATTTATTTTGACTCCTTGATATTATGCCGGGAAAAGACCTAACCCTGTAGGCTGGGACTGAGTTTGATACAGCTCGCGTGGTTTCGTTAAAAAAGATCTATTTTTAAACTAAGATTTCTCACCCACTAAACACATGAACTAAATTTAAAGTTTGAATTTTGTTTCAGCTTAAGCTACAATCAATATTTGAACTTTTTTTCCACACATCCACCAGAGATGACAATGAATCCGATCGTCTCAGAAAAGCTTTTAATCATCCTTTTTTTGTTGATTTTTTTGTTTGTTTTTTTCCCCCTTAATGGACATTTAAAAGTAGACAGCAAGTCCACTGAATTTCTGTTTTCTACGGAGCGAACAGAGTCGTGAACATCGGCTGCGAGTCTCCGATACGCAGCAATTTCACCTAAAGCTGTCACCCGCTGGCAGCCATAATTAGCCCACAGTTAGAAAATGGAAATCCCACTTAATAATGTGGCAAAAATGAGCCAAGCTGAATGGTGTCCAAACAACAACACGGCGCACAGCGAGAAGCTGGATTCTCAGCATCAGTTACACAAAACAGGTTTCTGTACAAAACTGAGCAATATCTCCCTCACACACACACACACACACACACACACACACACACACACTGCAATAATTTCCTGCATCAAAAACAATCAATCTCTGCACCCGAAAATGTTGTTCCGGTGAAATTAAAGAAAAACATGTTTTTTGGCCATAATAGGCTGCTGGAGAGGAGAGGAGGGAAATGAGGGAGCAGGAGAGATTCTAATGATGTGCTGCAATAAAGAATGTAGCCGAAATAACTCTGCAGGTTCAAGATTAGATGTGCTGGACTCCCTCTTGTCATGCTGCTGCCCTCCTCTGATTATATTTCAGTTCAATTAAATATACGCCATCTCTATTTTTCATTGGTGGTCTGATATTTAACAACCAGCAGAGAGAACACTCAGAGCTGTTTGACTGGATATTTAGTTTAAGGACAAATAAGTCCAGGTTTTACTCATCTTGACCATAATCATCTGCAGGTTTTACCAGAAATCCTGCAGAGAAACAAAGAGAAAAGAAAAACCCTGCTGTGGGATTTAAAGAAACGACGTTGATGGAAAGGTTCAGTTCTTATGAAGCTTGTTTTCATCAAATGTCAGTTCAGAACTAACACTACATTAACATAATTTCATTTTGTAGCTGTATGTATTCTCCATATTTAAAAGAGACGGTGTCATCTGATTGGCTGGATTGTTGGAGCCATTTGCTGTCCCCACTCTCATGCTCACTAAGGTCAGTTCATGACTCAAATTAAAACACGGTACTCATGCAACTCAACTGTGCGCGAGTTGCGAACACAAACAGTTGCATCATAAAAACGTCAGCAGTTCAGATCAATGCCATTTCATCAACTTTCAATCATTAACGTGTTTGCATTGTGTGGTTATTTACATGGAAGCCAATGGTTAAACAAATAGAAAGAAAGAGGACTGAGGTAGGAAGTGGTGCGCCACCAATGACCTTCCTGTGTGAAACATGTTCCAAGAAAGGAACCCGTTTCACTCTGTGTGTTTCTGGACAGAATTAACTCTGACACAAAAGTAAAAACATCAGAAATCATCACTTCTATCAGTCAGAAACTCTGACATGTTTTCTTCTAAAAGTTTCACTGATAGATGATCGGAGCGCCGTACTTCCTGCCTTCATTTCCTGTGTAAGTAGCGGCCCCATATATGTTGTTGGTTTAATGGTTCGAAACAGCATAAGATACTATGAATGTTTTCACATTCCTTTTTTTTAAATGTAAATAAAGATGGCAGCAGAACACAAAAGCCCACTTTGGTCTTTGCCTCTCTCTCTCAGCAGCTGCTAGTTTCCATCTCTGCAACTAGATTTATCATAAATGAAAATGCTAAGAGATTTTTTTTTTTACTCCAGGTTAACTTTATGTAGCCTTTAAACGGGTCTTCACATTAAAATTCATGATGCCTTTGATAAGTGCCTTTGATTCCTTAAATACCTGGCATGCTATTATCTAAGGCTGGACAGTATTCCTGCTTAAGAGGGAACGTTCGGCTTTTTAAGCTTTCGACCTACTGATTTTAACCAAGTCTGATTGTATAATTTGGGTGACAATAACAAGAAAGGTTTGCGCTGCAGGTTGCTTGAAGGTGTTGGAAAACATATTTGATTATACAATTTCTTTTACATGCACACCACCGAAATCAGGCAATTGTAATTTCTGGGCGGCTCTTTGACGCATCTCTAATTTTGCCAATACGTATTTATCTCATAGCTAAAACAAAATAACTGTAAAAGTTATTTTGTTGTAAAAGTTGTAAAGTTTGTAAAAGTTCCGCAATGATGGAATTGCCATTGGATTCCTTTTCCTCTCGACCTCTATGAGAAGTTTAGCGTTTGTCTAAAGTGGAAACGATGGAAATATTTAAATCTGGTGAGGTCAATGTGGAGGGACAGACCATGCATCATTTCCTTTGGCAAGAATATTTTTTTTTTCAAAAGAGATTTTCTGAGAGAGCGAATGCAGAAGCTCACTGAAGGGTTTATTTATAATCGGGCAAATTCAAGTCCCTACTTGCATTTTTCACAGTATTTCCCATTAATTTCCAGGAATTTCAGTATCATGTTGTATCTTTTGGACACCGACGTGAGTCCTGTTCAAAAGGTTTTCAATTTGATTCATTTCTTTAAAACTAAAGTAAAAGATAAAGTGATGAACGATGGCGGTAATAAGTTTAATTGAACCTCATGTTCCTGACAGGTACTGAGTTTTTACAATGAAACTCTACGCTATCCCACCTATCAGCTGCAGGAAGGCGCAGAAATGAAAGGACCAGAAAGAAAAAAATATATATATTCTCATTATTTATCAGTGAAGATATTTTAATGGAATAGCATTCAGGCTGGAACCTTTCCTCCTGCTTTGCTTGCATGCTTTAGCCGTGCGCTATTAATCATTTGTTCGTAGAGGTGTCAAAGTTTTTCAAAAACCTGCCGAGCGGCGCAGAGACGTTTCTGAACTTCTGGAAGGAGATTTCAGCGGTTGCACAGTCATATCTTTGGTCTGTTGCTGCAGTGCTTTATTAAAAAAAAAAAAAAAAAAAAAGAAAAAAGAACGATTTCAAAAGGTTTCCACACGCTTGACAAGGACAGGTGTAAGAAGAAGAAGGAAAAAAAAAACAAAAAAAACACAGAGCTATATCCAGAATAGGAGGCACTACTGAAGAGAAAGAATTCCTAGAAATTCTGAGTTGTGTTGGGTTACAGCAGTAGGAAAATCCTCATGAACAATTGTATTCACCCTAAAACCAAAACCTAGATTAACATTTTAAGAAAGTAGCCATTTCATGCAGAGCCGCATGCGAGCACTCCTTGAATCTTCTTGTGTTTTGTCACCAACAAACTTCAATTTGTTATTTTGATTGTATGTGATGGAGGAATGATGGATAAGTGGGAGGCAGGAGAAAAGAAATCACAACTACAACCTGCAGAGTACCGTGCAAAACCCCTTTAATATTTATATTCCTAAACAAAATCCAGCAAACCAACTGCCTTCAAAAGTCACCCAAGCAGTAAATAGAGTCCAGCTGTAAGTACATTACTCTCTCTATAAATCCAGCTGTTCTGCGGAGGCCTAAAACGTTTAGCGAGCAAACGGCAGCATGAAGACCGAGGAACACAGCAGACAGATTAGAGATGAAGCTATGAAGTTTAAATAAAGGTCAGGTAAGCAAAAAATAAAAATAAAAATAAAAAAATCTCAAGCTTTAAACATCTCATAGAAATCTGTTCAAACCGTCATCTGAAAGTGGTAAGAACATGTCAAATCTACTGATAAATGTCCTTCTACCATGACGAACAGACAAATAAATCATACATGAGAAAAAGCAGCCAAGAGACCAATGGTAACTCTGGAAGAGCTGCAGAGATCAACAACTCAGGTAGAAGAAGATACTGATAAGGCAACTTTTAGTCGTGTACTCCTCCGATCTCGCCTTTATAGAAGTTATCAAGAATTAAACAGTTGTTGGGGAAAAAAGGCCATAAGAAGTCACTGAATGACTGATAATTCAGTGGAGGGAACAGGGAAGGTAGTTAAGAGTTGATAGAAGAGTGGACGGAGAAAATACAAAAAAAAACTTTTAAGAATTGCAAAAGAAATGGCATAGGTTGACCTTTCATCACTATGACTCTACATAAACAACCTGATCTAATGTGGAGTGGCTTACATAAAAAAAATATGAACATATCAGAAATGTCCAGTCAAAGTCCTGACCCAACTCAAATCGAAAATCTGAGTAAGATTTCAAAAGTAATGTTCACTGACACATTATCCATCCATTTTGACTGAGCTTGAGTAATTTTATATGGATAAATGGGCAACTATGGTGATAGGTGGCGCTGTAAAGTCTCGCTAAATGGAAATGCGCGCCGTGTTTTTCAACAATTTTGAAAACCAATACGCCCAAGTTTGTGTTAACGTCTACCGAAACAAAATGAAGCATGTGGCTAAAAATGGAGTGAAAACTTCAAGCAATATCCCAAATATTTTTTTCAAGGTGTTGAGAACGTCGAAGAAATAAACCACTGCTGAGATCATGTGCTTCAGTTTTCTTTGCGTTTGTCGGTAATTGTTGTTTTGAAGTAATATCCGGACAACTTGACTTTGTTTTTCGACGTCCATTTTGTCCCTGGTGCTCACCTTTCAACGGTCTGTTTGAAGCCTCTCAGAGAATGACTGGCGCTGATTCCTTCTTGTTTTGTATTTTCCCATATTTCCGTTATCAGGGCAAAAGATGACACGATAAAAATAAGTCATTAGGAACAACGGCGGCTCTCCGGTACCTGGCACCGTATTTATCTTTGTCCTTCTGGGCCAAGCCAATTAATGTTTCTCCTTTTCTCTCCTCTCACGCGTCATCCGTCCGTGAGCCTCTTTTCACTCGACAGGTCCTCTGCTCCCCCAATTACCCAGTGTTCACGCTGTGGAGGAATTTTGCCTTAAAAATAAATTTGCATGGAAAACGGTAGCGGAGCGAAAGTGCTGCTCTGTAACTCCCGTTAAATGCACAGAGAAGAAACGGCGGCGAGTCGGCATCATTAAAATCCTGCGGCGCTTCTCAAAGGCAGGTCGGCCTTTCAGGTTTCATCGCAAACTCAAACGGCTGGAGGGAAAAACTGGAATATGCGTTTGTACCCCCACTCTCGGAGATTAAGCAGCAGATTCTTAAGAGACCAGCATGAAAAACATCCTGTTTACTCTTCCTCGGTGGCTCGTCTTCGCTTTAAAAGGTTATGTTTCAAGCCGTTTAAACGGTAATATTAATTTTAGCAGATTGAACTGTTCACAGATTAGGGTAGTAACAAGCAGTTAAATATTTATCTGACCAGCAACATTTGGTTATTTACACTTTTATTTCAAGGAACTTTTTTTTAGGCTCTCAAGTAGAAGAGAGGGAGAGATTTATAGCAAAATAGCCAGAGACCGGGAATCGAACCCAGGACAGTTCTGGGAACAGAACCCAGCATTGCATGTATTCATACATAAGCTGGTTTAAACAAACAATGTCCAAGTACTGGTCCCGCCCCTCCCTAAAATCTCTTTTTTAGCTCACAAAATGACTTTGACCATCAGAGCTCATTAACACCAGAACAGCCGTGGGATCATTTTTACACCCAGAGGGATTTTAAATTGTGAACTGAAAATCCCTGGTGTCACATTTATTAACTTCTCCTAAAAAAAAAGAAAAAAAAAAAAGAAAAAAAGATTTATTATTAGCCCTTCAGATATATTTGCCGTATGAAATCAAAGAGTTACGACAATTTAATCTATGAAGCTCTTCAGTTCAGCTAGTTTTTCTTAAGGTGCTTTACAAGTTTTTACAGAGATTATGAGTGTTGTGATTCGGCAATGTGCAACTGAAATCACATTACGACCAAGCAAACAAAAGGTACATATTGCGATATTTTAAATGTCTCTTTGGTCATTAAAACAAAAAAAAGTATTGCATTATATTGTTTGACAAAAGGTAAAGAAAGCACTGGGAATTGTAGGTGCCTACAAATACAATGAATTCAAGTAGGTTAGTCGCTACTGGAGAGGGAAGAGCAATAATCTGCTTTCATATTTAACATGAAAGCAGAATGAAGAGAATAACATCCCAAATAATCAGGTGCTCAGAAATGAAGCATGTTTTGTTAGCTTTTCAGACATCAAGACAACTGGAATCCCTTCCATCTGACTGAAAACATTTAGGTTGCTTATTGTTTTTGCGTTTTCTTCTTTTGCCGATGGTCAAAATATTTAGCTTCTATTATTTTGTCTAGAAAACTGCATGTTAGTTTTAGATATATTTGAGTCCCATTGCCTCCAAGTCTTTTCACGCCTTCAGCACTGCCTTAGAAGAATAAGAAAATTAATAGCTTCCTGTTGTCCTGTTCTTGCCATTTCCCCCTCCCCCCCCCCTCCAAATCACACCAAAACACCCTTTCCAAGAGAACACCGGATAACTACATCTTTCTGATGGTTCTGTAGAAAGAAAAGAGGAAAGTGAAATCCCTGCTCCACCTGGCTTTTTGACTTTTCTCCAGGTGACGAACACAGAGGAGGAATTATCCATCATCCCCGCACAAAGGGATCTAATCGAGAACAAATGGCCATCGCCGGAGCAACGGGGCTCCACAGAGTGCTGCTTATTGTGTCGCTGTGTTCTGACTCCATTTTGTGAGCCGATGTTTATATGAAAAGGATGCCGGTTGGCTTTCGGTAAAGAGATTTCATCAGAAGGCTCGCCATGGTGACGGTGCGCTTCCATGCCTGAACACAGAAAGGTGGCTGAAGGTCTGCATGCATCAAGATGGTGAAATAAGGATTATGACAGTCATGATGTATTTTTGATACAACATGACTTGCTATATTGTAAATTATTATTATTATTTTTTTTGCCTTATTATTTTATACCCCCCTCCCCACCCCCTCCCCCCCCCCCCCCCCCCCCCCCCCCCCCCCC
>NW_015113080.1:0-1926 GCF_001443285.1 Poecilia latipinna | reverse complement strand
TCTTATTTTGTAAATTTTTTTTTTTTTTTTTTTTGTTTTTTTTTTTTTTTTCCCCCCCCCCCCCCCCCCCCCCCCCCCCCCCAAAAAAAAAAAAAAAAAAAAAAAAGTTTTCCAGACCTTGGACAATCAGTCTCTTTTAAATAAGTCACAATCACAACCAGAGCCCTCAAAATGTTTTTTTTTTAATTATTATTTCTGCCCATGAAAAATGGTTATTCAGTCGGCATAAGTGCTCCTGAATAGAATAGATTTGAAAAGGATTGACAGCTGCCAAACCCTGGAACATCGGCTGCTGCGGGTCGTTTCATGGAAAATAAAACCTGTATTTTGATGTGCTTCTGACACCACCAGCGCCTGTTATCCTTGAGCCACTGGGACTTATAACATCTGCTGTTGCTCCATATTTGCCTTTTTTCTTCACACTGTTCATGTCTTTATAAAGACATTTCCTACATACAGAACACTGTTTTTCCTTCAAAAACAATGAAAATCTAACTTTGTCTCTTTTTTTTTCTTCAGATTAGCAAAACACAGTCACTGGCCAAGTTTGATGAATATTTGTGTTTCAGATGTCTGGTTCTTGGAGAGAAATTTGCTATTAATCACAACTTCAGCAGTCTAAGATATCACAGATTTTCTGCGTCCAAATGACATGAATTGATCCAAGTCTCTCTATAATTAAGCAAATCATTTAAGAAATGGTTTTGATATCCTCTTCCTGCAGGGTTGCCTTTGTGTACGTTGGTATGTGGTAAAGATTCCCTTGGTTTAAATTTATTTTTAGGTAGCATATCAAATTTATATGTGCTAAAATCCTCCTTTTATTAAAATTTAGTTGCATTTAATTAATGAAAAAAGTCATTTTCAATCTTAATTGTTTTGACCCTCTGTGACGAACATAATAATCTCCTTTTAAATAAACAGCAAAATCCAAGTAATAACTAAACCAAAGGACTGTGAAGAATCTTTATTGTATTGTAAAAAATACTTTATGGTGGATTTCTATCCATTTATGTTGCCTTGCTTTCTACATACTTTAACCTCTCCGTCTTCATCGCCGTAGTCCTCACATTAAATTTACAGTCCCTCCTTTCTCATCCTTCATTCTGTGCAGCTTCATCTCAGTGGATGAATCCAATTAACAGCAGAGTAAACAAGTATGCGATTTTATAATAAGAAAAAGGTCTCCTGTTACATTGATTCCAGCAAAGGCCAACGGGATCCATCACTGTGTCTAATCCTGACAACAAAGAACACTTATAAAATGTCATTAATATATTATCATAAATAATCACTTCCTTCAACAGGGTGGTGTTCAACTCTTCATAAACTGCATGATATGAAGGCTCTCTATCCAGTAAGTTAAAAAAAATATCTATATTCCTCCAGTTTGGAATATTATCCCTTTCATACGGTACGTCTGATTTTAACATTTAGTTTGATGAACTTAAACATTTAAGAGTGGCAGCAAAGACAAAAAAAAATATTAGAGTCTGTCACGGGACAAATATTTTACAGCACTGCACATGTGCTGCAACAAATATTGTTGAAAGCAAAATTGTTTTAAGTGGGGACATTGACAGATCCTTGAATTATTGTAGAAAACCTAGGTTATCGGCAGAGATTGATTTAAATCTGCAGAGCCCCAGAGTAATGGTTTCGTTGTATACCAGATAAGCATTAAAAGAGGCATAGTAACGCCACATAAACAAAATGTGCAAAATGACCCTGGACATTTCTCCACAATACTTTGAACCATTTATACCAGCAGAACCAACGAAGGCTCTAACAGGTGATCGCTAGAACGAGCTAGAAATGCCATGCTGAGACAGGCAGAACTGGACCCTCTTTGAGATGCTAACAGGAGCTATATTTAAAAGCTGGTTTGAGTACACGAAGGACTGAATTCGCATAAGAATCAGTTGA
>NW_015113079.1:341610-347266 GCF_001443285.1 Poecilia latipinna | reverse complement strand
CACAGTTTCAATAGGCTCTCGCAGCGCTTAGCTGCTCGGGCCTAATAATTTACAGCACAGTTTCAATAGGCTCTCGCAGCGCTTAGCTGCTCGGGCCTAATAATTTACAGCAAGGTTTCAATAGGCTCTCGCAGCGCTTAGCTGCTCGGGCCTAATGACATCCATTTTAGTGCTGACCATTTAAGTTTTGAATGCTAACCAAATAAATACAAGGTAATACAATTTCTATAGATCCTTTCTTCATCGCTGTCCTATAAGGTGATTTGATTTTAATGAATAAAATCAGTTGAATTATCAGCCACATGATGAAGCTTCTATTAATGTTCTTTGATTTCTACACTGAATTTTCAATTTAAACGGAGGCCCAGATTGCTTGCTTTGTTTTAAAGTTGGAACTCTTTGTAATCAGATACATTGTCATTTAAAAAAAGACTAAATCACAACCAAACATGCTGTGGTTGATGGGACAGGAATAAGTAACAAACTTTGTAATTACTACCTGTTTGTTTCCTGTAGTGTGAACTTACCGTCCTGTAAAGGCTGTTTATTTGTTTCTTCCTCTATTTCAGTGCTTCTCAATTCCAGTCCTCAGGCCCCCTGCTCTGCATGTTTTAGATGTGCCTGTATTTCACAACAGATGATCAAAATGATTGCATTACCTCTTCTGCTGGCATCAAGTGCTGCAGAAGCTTGTTAATCGCCCATAGATTCAATCCAGGTGTGTGGCAGTAGGGAAACACCTAAAACATGCAGGGCAGGGGGGCCTGAGGACCGGAATTGAGAAGCACTGCTCTATTTTGACCCAATAGTGTTAACCCTGACTGATTTGGGATGATGTGATGTGAAGACTTCCTGTTCTTGAGTTTAGATTTGAAGCAATTTTTATTGAATTGGAAAAAGAAATAGCAGTGAAGAAAAGTTGCACATGTGCCTCACATACCTTATATTTAAAGTTTTAAATCCATTAAAACATTAAAAGAGTTACCAAAACTCCTCAAAGGTTGGTAATTGGTGAAAAAAAAACAACTTTAGATATCATAATGATTCAAACAACTAGGATTAAAAGGTGAACCAGTGAAAAAATTAAGGTAATTAAAGTGTCTCTTCTAGAAATTTGTGATTAGAACTAAATAAGGATTTGAGCTGAAGGCTAATATATCCATATATCTATGTTTTGTATCAGGGAGTACAAAGACTGTGCAGTTCTTGCCCAGATGCTTCAGGAGAAACTAGATGGATACAAGGCTGATGACCCCACTATGGGAGAGGTATGGGATGGAAATACATCACCAGTGAGAACAATCACACTAACATGAATAACATTATAAATATGGATTTTTCTAATGGTTTTTAGCTGTTTGTTTTTTAGGATGGAATGTAAAACATACAACTTCAAGACTTTTTAAAAAACCATTAGGTGTTCATGTGTATTTATTTTGGATTTTGTCTAGTCCATGCATTACCAGTATTAAAGTTAAAGGCACTAAAGTGAACTATACTGTTTGGAGACATGTTCTTTAGAAAGATGCAGAGAAACCATGAGTTCGAGTTGCCGTCACGGGTTTGAGTCCCGGCCCATTGACCTTTGTCACCTGTCTTCTCACACCCACTTTCCTGTCAATCTACTGTGAAATAAGGCCAATAAAGCCAACAAAAGAGAAAAGCCTTAATTTTATTATTAATTTATTGTTTGGTATCAGTGTCCTGTTGGAACATCCAACTGTTCCCAAATATAAAAACCTGAGATGATTAGAAGTAAAGTCAAAGAGTTTGGAGGTAGTCCTATTCTTGGGTCCATTCTGTGTGATGCATCAATATCAATGGTAACCTGAAACACCCACAGACTACTACTGCCACACTCTACCAATTGCTTAACAAGTGGTAGAGTGTTGTTAGGTGGAAAGCCTTAACTTGACCCCACCAAATATGCTTCTTCTTGTTATGGTTGAATAGTTCTACCAAGAGAATCCAGAAAGTTAACTTCAAACGTCATGTTCTCATAACCAAAAACATGCAGACTGAGAAAGATATGCTTTCTAAACAGGTTGCATCTTTCTTGGTTGCATACTCTTGGTTGATGTGAACATTAAACTCAATTCATTGTCAACATCAAAACTTGCTTTCCCAGGATCTTCCAGTTTATAATGGGATTTAGCCATGATTGCTCCTAAACTGTTCCTAAACACTCCAGTCAATGTTTCAAAATGAAGGGTTATAGTTTGGGTTGTAATGATAACAGTACAGCAATGTTGTATTTTACACAAGGACAAAGACCTCAAACATACATTAAACTTAGATTTACATCAAGCTTCCAGAATAACCCTGGAAGCTTGGTAGGAACCCCCGAGTTCCTACCTGAACTCAGTAGGAATTTTGCATTAATGCTTAAAAGCCTGATTTCTGACAGGACAGCAGCTACTTTATATTAGCTCCTTGAATTCTGTAAAGAAAAGGGACCAATATCCAGACACAACTGCAGATGATTTTGTGGATGGCTACCAAAACTATGTGATTTATTTGCATCTTGCTAAAGGTTATTTATTCAAATGTTCATGCTGAACTAACCATGTATTTAAACTTTGAACAGTTTTGACAATAAACTATCAGCTTGGTTCACAGATTTTTCTTTTTAAAGCTTATTGACATTCGTTTTTGTATAATAATTTCCACCGTACAAAAAAATTGTTAAAATGCATTATTATAAGGTCCAAAATGAACATGAAATTCATATAGATGATGAGCAGACAAATGGCAAAGTTAAGAGCTATACAGAATCCAGGAGACCCAGCTCTGTGGATCAGCAGTCCTGTGAAAATCCGACATTTAATTATTTTCAAATACTTTACTTTTATTATGTGATTCGTGAGCCTGTGTATAATACGTTCATAATCTGTTCATTTACCAGTGGGCTAATAGATTATTGATATCTGTTGAAACTCTGCATACTTTTTTTTTTGTTAAACAGAAATAAAAACAGAAACAGAAAATAACTCTGTTCCAAAGTGATCAACACATAAACAAATTTGTTCTGTAAATAGATTTTCCTTACATTTTGTGTTTTGACACACATGTTAAATCTGCCTAAGATGATTAGCTATATCCAACAGCTCATCATCAGATAATTGGCACCAGCCCTGAAATCCCAGAGAACATTAGAGATTTACTGCTTTTCTTGGGCTCAATGGATCTTCTCACCCTCACTTTCTGTTGTCACTCTTTGGCAGCTGCCTGTACCCTTCAGTTTACTATTTTTTAAAAATCTGCTGCAGTATTTGTTGATCATATGCAGTGAATGCCTTGTTTATGCTCTGATGCAGGGACCAGACAAGTGTCGTACTCAGCTGCTGATTCTGGATCGTGGCTTTGACCCTGTCTCCCCTCTCTTGCATGAGCTCACACTGCAGGCCATGGCCTACGACTTGCTGGGCATTGAAAATGACGTCTACAGGTACACATGTCCGGTTCAAATTCAATTGGAGAAATCTAGCTCAATGAAATAAATCCCATATGAAGCACTGAAGGGAGATGGAAATTGAGCAGAATTGAGCATCAAGATAATGGCAGGCTAGGTAGCCAATCATTGTGAGCTATGATATGTAGGAAACTGTCTCTGAATACAAGACAAATGGATAAAACCATCATGTAACTATCAAGCAACACTTTAGAGGAATCTTGCTGACACCATTTGGAATCTATGCCATAAAGATTAAGATGTTTCTGAAGTAAAAAAAAATGGGTTCAGTCCAGCAGCAAGATGTACTTAAAATGTTTGACAACACTACTTTTAATCTCTGGTTCTAGTCCATAGTTCCACTATCCTTGAGATATATTGTCCTGCATTTTCCATTGTTTTCCTGCTTGATTTAAAGGATTAGGCCATTAGCCACCTGTGGCCCAGCTTGAACACCAACACATCTCTCTGAGATTTCTTGAAGCAGGGACTTGCTGAAAACATGCAGGACATTGTTCATTTGGTTCTCAAACTTGTTTTCCCTGCTCTATCTGACCACTGAAATACAACAATAGGCATACTAATGCAAATCTAAAACACAAATATGTTAATGAATGTGATGGATGTTAAGTTGATTTAACATCCATCATATTAGCTGCAGTAATACTTACTGTAGCTATTTAATAACTCTCTGGTGCACAAAAGCTGCATCTAATCCTGCTTCCACTCTCGCTCAGTTATGAGACCAGTGGAATGGGAGAAACCCGAATGAAGGAGGTGGTTCTGGACGAGGATGATGACCTGTGGCTGACTCTGAGACACAAACACATAGCTGAGGTGTCAACGTGAGTGCTTTCTGTTTCAGGACCCAGAAGAGCTTCTCATGCCTTTTTCTCTAACTCTTCCTTATCATGTCACTCTGAGCAGGGCTGTGACTCGCTCTCTGAAAGAATTCTCTGCCAGCAAGAAGATGAACACAGGAGAAAAGGTAGAGGCCAAGCTGTGTTCTTGCTGTTTCACTGTTTTGTACACAGACACATGAAGGTACAAGGAAAAGGTGGCAGTGGTATTCTGTGACAGGACATTAGCCTGTGCTTTGTTTGTTAACGGGGTAGATGTTCTGAGAAAAAAAAAAGTTCAAGTTGAAAGTGAATAAAAATCAATTCTTGTGGAGCAATATGCTCTGGACTAAAGGCACTTTGAAGTCATTGAATTGACCATGAACATCTCTATGTGTTAAAATAGTTTAGTCAAAAGTAAGAAATGCAACTGGACAATAATAAGAATAAAATCCGTTAAATCTGTTCATGCAGAAAAATTCCAAGTTTATTATATACATTCCAAATTTATCTGAATTATCAAACAATGCAGTCAAGCTCAGTCCAATATTCAAATGACTAAAAATCTATCTAAGGAAACCTAGCAGATGACATTGAGTCACTGACTTGGAGTATTCACTCCTCCTGGAGTAGCAACAATGGACAGCAATTCCTCAAACTGAGCAGGTAGCAACAGAGGAAAGACCCTTTAACAGAAACACCCTTTAACAAGAAGAAATCTCCAGCAGAACCACGACATGAACAGTGTGAACAGCCATCTGCTAGGATCAACTGGGGGGTTTCAGAAGTCTGAGCAGACACAGACAAACAAAACAGCTCAGTAGCACTGATCTAGGAGTAATTTCTATGTACAAGTAAAAGGTTAAAGGCAACAGTAGCCCCTAAATAATGCAACCAACAAAATGAGTTTGAAATAGTATGTTATTCCTAACCAGAAAATATTAAGCTGTGTGTTTTATTAAGCTAACATTATTAGCTTTTTCTTCTTTTGCTCTTTTCTTTGGTTTATTTTGTTTGTATGTCTTTTTAAATCCTGTAAATCACTTTGTATTATTGCCTTGCTGCTGAAAATGTGCTTTATAAATAAAATTACCTTTACCTGTTACCTTTGTGATTTTGTTGTTGAAACATGACAGAAAAGCTATAAAAATAACCACTGTATGCTAGCAGAACATGAATGGTTTGGGCACAAATAAAATTAGGAATATTGTGAAATAATCATTATTTCTTTTCTGTCTCACTAGGTTACTAAGTAAGTTCTGTGCTTTGCTTTCAGACCACCATGAAGGAGCTGTCTCAGATGCTAAAGAAGATGCCTCAGTATCAGAAAGAGCTCAGCAAGGTAGGAACTCAAGTCCTGCATATA
>NW_015113079.1:318364-338153 GCF_001443285.1 Poecilia latipinna | reverse complement strand
ACATTATTTTGGACCATTGTACTTACAATGGAAATAATGTGATTCTGATAGCAAATGCTAGAGATGGTCTGAGCAGTTACTTTTTCACATAATTAAATAATGATAAAAATCTGCATTTTGTATTTATTCACATCTTTTTCTGATATTATACTTTTTGGCTTGATGATCTGAAAATGTAGACAAAAAAATCTGAAGAGATCAGTAATAATATTTTATAGTACTGTGGGATACTGACTGCTGATGAATTATACACCTTAATAATGAGAACTGTTCCCTTATAGTCCATAAAAACCTAAAAAAATAATTTCCACTTTTCCATGTGTCATATTAACTGAGCACTCTAATTTGCCCTTATTGTATGTTCTGCGACTCTTTGTTGCCCTTTTAAACTGCATAGAGAAATTCTCATTCATTCAACAGGTGTGGTCAGAGGTGTTTCATTTACCACAGGAGCATTATGTTACTCTTTGTATGATCACATAACATTGCCATAGTAACTAACTCTATGGCATGATCAGCAATCATTAACATCTTTCTATCAAAAAATCCTTGGCAACATTAATACATGTGCTACTAAGAGACGATGACTTGATGTTTCATTAGTCATTGTTATTTATGCCAAACCTGCTAAAAGCACCTTTCCTGTCTTACTTTAGTATTCAACCCATCTTCACCTTGCAGAGGACTGCATGAACCGCTACCAGGGTACAGTGGACAAACTCTGTCGTGTAGAGCAGGTATAACACTCAAACACACGCGTGTGCATGCACACACACACACGCACGCAAGGAGCCAGGGTAATCTATGGTTCCCATTCTTTAGCCTGTTGGTTTTACTGAATCTAACAAGTTGGGTACCGAGGAAGTGCCTTTATCCCCCTACATCAGGGTGGAGTATTGTATAGAAAGGGTACAATGTATTTTAGAACATTGTTCCGAGCGCCCTAATTGAATAATGAATGAATCACTTCACATTCAGATATCAGGATCAGATTGGAAGTATAAAAACTGGGTCGGAGCATCTCAATAAAGAACCTCAAAAAGAAACTTTGCTCCCCCACCAGAACCAATAACTTGACCATGCATTTAACGCACACTTAATTTAACTGAAAAAATATTAATTTTTTGAAGTGTAATCATTTGTCATTTACTGATTTGCAGGATTTGGCAATGGGCACAGATGCAGAGGGTGAGAAGATCAAGGATCCCATGAGGCTCATTGTTCCTATCCTCCTGGATGCCAACGTCAACGTGTCCGACAAGATACGCATCATCCTGCTCTACATCTTCATGAAGAATGGTCAGATAGCATCAGTGCTTCCAGTTCCTTTTTTATGACCTTGCATATAAATTGTTGTCTTCTCTGTAATTTAATCTGGGTCAATGTTTCTGTGTTTTGTATTAAGATTGTATCATTATATTAGATATATATGCATATATATATATTTTTGCATTTTGTTTTGCTGGTTTGAAGTTAATCTCACTTATCCTGCTGTTTGCATAAATTGAATATGTGACTGTGCATGCTTGCATGCATGTGTGCTGCATGTGTATCTAAACCTCTGTGTCAGGTGTGACTGAGGAGAACCTGTGTAAGCTCCTGCAGCATGCTAACATCCCACCTGAGGACAGTGACATTATTTCCAACATGGCCCATCTGGGCGTTCCCATTGTCTCTGAGGTGAGCAGTTCTGATCAGGGAGACGGCTACGATCCTTCAGTTTAATTATGTTAAACATAAAGTTTGTTCAGTTCATTCAACTGGTTAAATTCAGTTTTTATTCCAAAGGTTTTAATCTAAGGGAACTCAATGAACTGCATAGTAGGGATGAGTGACATAGACTTAAAGTTTTATCACAAAATGTTATGGTACTAATTTAATAACAATATAAATGACAATACAAGCTATTTATTACTTCTTTTTTGATAATTGTATGACAGTGACTGCATAACATACCAGTGACAATCCCACAAACACAAATTCTGCTCTTGAAAAAGACACCCATTTGTAATTAACTTTTAGAAGACATAGTGGGGAATATGGATAAATTGATCTGCTTGCTTTGACTAAATTTAGGCCAGTAAAGTTTTAAATTTACTTCAGAGTTTTATGAGGCTTTTTTTTTTATTACTTGAGTGGTTAGCTCATCATCAGGGCATGCCTCTGACGGCAGAGGAGAGGACAGAGAGGGTGTGGGGGAGGAGGTTCTTGTCAGACAAAATTACTAAAATGTAGGACACTGCTTGTTCCAGCACTTCTCTCAGAAGAGATGGAGCAAGTGGCTGGGGAGAGGGAAGTCTAGGATGGACTGTTAAATAGGTTTTAAAATCCAGAAATGCTACTTTGGGACATATATTATACACTGTAAAAACAAAACAAAACATTTCAAAATGGACACTTTTTTTTTCCAAAGAGGAAAAATGTCAGGTGCGCTATCACCACCTAGTGTCTGTCTGTGCATGTCTCTATTCCTGACATTTGGAATTTCATGTAGCAAAGTCAGAGAAGCAACCTTGTTGTATAACTAACCTAAAGTCATTTTTAATTCTACATTCACCGATCTAATGTCCCAGTCTACTCACATGTATATTAAATGATTTATGTTTGAAGTGGAACAATGCTGATCTAAAAGCATAACCTCTGCAGTCAGACAGAGCTGAGACACATTCCTCTCCATATCCACATTGCAAATGAATCAGCCAGCCAGCCAGCCATTTTCTTCCGCTTCATCCGGGGTCGGGTCGCAGGTACAGCAGCTTCAGAAGGGAGGCCCAGACTTCCCTCGACCAGCCACCTCTCTCCAGCTCCTCTGGGGGAACCCCAAGGTGTTCCCAGGTCAGCTAAAAGACATAGTCCCCCCAGCGTGTCCTGGGTCTTCCCCGGGGCCTCCTCCCGGTGGGACATGCCCAGAACACCTCACCAGGGAGGCGTCCAGGAGGCATCCTTACCAGATGCCCGAGCCACCTCAACTGGCTCCTCTCGGCGTGGAGGAGCAGCGGTTCTACTCTGAGTCCCTCCCGGATGACCGAGCTTCTCACCCTATCTCTAAGGGAGAGCCCAGCCACCCTGCGGAGGAAACTCATTTCGGCCGCTTGTATCTGGGACCTCATTCTTTCGGTCATGACTCAAAGCTCATGACCATAGATGAGGGTAGGAACGTAGATCGACCGGTAAATCGAGAGCTTTGCTTTTTGACTCAGCTTTCTCTTCCCCACGATGGTCCGGTACAGCGCCTGCTTCACAGCAGACGCTGCACCAATCCACCTGTCGATCTCCTGCTCCCTTCTTCCCTCATTCATGAACAAGATCCCAAGATACTTAAACTCCTCCACTTGGGCCAGGACAACCCCCAACCCGGAGAAGGCACTCTACCCTTTTCCGGCTCAAGACCATGGCCTCAGATTTGAAGGCACTGATCCTCATTCCGGCCGCTTCACACTTGGCCGCGAACCGCTCCAGTGAGAGCTGCAGATCACGACCTGATGAAGCCAACAGGACCACATCATCCGCAAAAAGCAGAGATGCGATCCTAAGGCCACCAAAACGGATCCCCTCAACACCTCGGCTGCGCCTAGAAATTCTGTCCATGAAGGTAATGAACAGAATCGGTGACAAAGGGCAGCCTTGGCGGAGTCCAACTCTCATCGGAAACAAACCCGACTTACTGCCGGCAATGCGGACCAGACTCTGACACCGGTCGTACAGGGACCTGACAGCCCGTATATAAGGGCCCGGTACCCCATACTCCCGGAGAACCCCCCACAAGGCCCCCCTGGGGACACGGTCGAACGCCTTCTCCAAGTCCACAAAACACATGGAGACCGGTTGGGCGAACTCCCATGCACCCTCCAGGACCCTGCTGAGGGTGTAGAGCTGGTCTAGTTCCCACGACCAAGACGAAAACCACACTGCTCTTCCTGAATCCGAGGTTCAACTATCTGACGGACCCTCCTCTCCAGGACCCCTGAATAGACCTTACCAGGGAGGCTTAAGAGTGTGACCCCCTGTAATTGGAGCACACCCTCCGGTCCCCCTTTTTGAACAGGGAGTCCACCACCCCAGTCTACCAATCCAAGGGAACTGCCCCAGATGTCCATGTGATATTGCAAAGTCGGGTCAGCCAACACAACCCTGCAACATCCAGAGCCTTAAGGAACTCCGGGCAGATCTCATCCACCCCCGGGGCCCTGCCACCGAGGAGCTTTTTAACCACCTCGGCGACCTCGTCCCCAGAGATTGGAGAGCCCAACCCAAAGTCCCCAGGCTCAGCTTCCTCAACAGAAGGCATGTTGGTGGGATTGAGGAGGTCTTCGAAGTATTCTGCCCATCGGCCCACAACGTCCCGAGTCGAGGTCAGCAGCACACCATCCCCACTATAAACAGTGTTGGTGCTGCACTGCTTCCCCCTCCTAAGACGCCAGATGGTGGACCAGAATCGCCTCGAAGCCGTGCGGAAGTCTTTCTCCATGGCCTCTCCAAACTCCTCCTACGCCCGAGTTTTTGCCTCAGCGACCACCCGAGCCGCATGCCGCTTCGCCCACCGGTACCCATCAGCTGCTTCTGGAGTCCCACAGGCCAAAAATGCCCAATAGGACTCCTTCTTCAGCTTGACAGCATCCCTCACCGAAGGTGTCCACCAACGGGTTCGAGGGTTGCCGCCGCGACAGGCACCGACAACTTTGCGGCCACAGCTCCAATAAGCCGCCTCGGCAATGGAGGCACGGAACATGGTCCACTCAGACTCAATGTCTCCCACCTCTCCTGGAACGTGTTCAAAGTTCTGCCAGAGATGGAAGTTACAGCTCCGTCTCACAGGTGATTCCGCCAGACGTTCCCAGCAGCAGTCTCAAGGAAACTGGTTCCTGAACCAGAGTCATCCGTCGAGGTGAGACCGACTATTTCTAGCCAGAACCTCTCAGCCTCACACACTAGCTCTGGCTCCTTCCCCACCAGAGAGGTGATGTTCCACATCCCAAGAGCCAGCAGCTTCTGCAGCTGAGGATCAGACCGCCAGGGTCTCCTCCCTCGGCCGCTGCCCATCACACAATGCACCCGACCCCTTTGGCCCCTCCCACAGGTCGTGAGCCCATGAGAAGGGGGACCCACGTCTCCTCTTCGGGCTGAGCTCGGCCGGGCTCCATGGGTAAAAGCCCAGCCACCAGGCGCTCGCCATCATCCCCCACCTCCAGGCCTGGCTCCAGAGTGGGGCCCCAGTGACCCATGTCCGGGCAAGGGAAAACCAAGTCCAAAGTTATTCCTCATCATAGGGGTCTTCAGGCTGCACCTGGGTGACCCTACCAGGGACATAAAGCCCCAGAGAGCATAGCTCCTAGGATCATTGGGACACTCAAACCCCTCCAACACGATAAGGTGGCAGCCCAGGGAGAGCTTGAATCACACATGTGCAAAAATAAAAACATGTTTAATTGGTGCTTACAATTCCAACTCCTGACTTACTATGGGAGCGTTTCTGAATGTGATGGTTTTATAACTGAATATGGGGTTGTGCTGTAGACATTGACCAAGCTGTACCGTTTACCAACATGAAACGTTAACTGCAGTAGCCATCCTTCATCCCAAAGGGGGCAGCACTAAGATGGTTTTAGTCCAAATGTTGCAGAATAAGTTTACTTGAAAATGTAGCAAAATATAACACACCTAGCACCCAATTTATGGCGGATATCTGCAAAAGATTTTGTTCTTAATTACTCTTTTGAACATATTTTTTCTGTCCATTTGAAAAGGTCTACTGGTGTGTTTGTTGCAGGGAACTACGAAAAAGCCCAAGAAACCTGACCGTAAGGAACGGGTCAGTGAGCAGACATACCAGCTCTCCAGATGGACACCACTCATCAAAGATCTTATTGAGGTACTGCTTTTATGGTGCAACAACGGTAATGATGATGATAATAATAATAATAATAATAATAATAATAATAATAATAATAATAATAATAAGTAAATCTGCAAGCAGACTTGTACAGCCCTCGCAGCCAGCACTAGCATTTGGCATCCATCCATTTTCTATACATCCTTGTCCCTTAGTAGGGTCGGGATGGGTGCTGGTGTCTATCTTCAGCTAACATTCCAGGTGAGAGGCGGGGTGCACCCTGGACAGAATGCCGGTCTGTCACAGAGACAGACAGTACAGGACAACAAACAACCATGCCATTTAGAGAAACCAATTAACCTGACAGTCATGTTTTTGGACTGTGGGAGGAAGCCGGAGTACCCGGAGAGAACCCACAAACTCCATACAGAAAGACCCCAGGCCGGGAATCGAACCCAGGACCTTCTTGCTGCAAGGACCTTCTTGCTGCAAGGCAAGAAGATCCTGGACACGCTGGAGGGACTATGTCTCTCTGGGCCATCACATTTGGCAAATCTTCCAAATAGCCTTCAGTCCAGTTTAATGCGAGGCCAGCAGCATGTCTTAAAAGTTTTGCTGAAACTGGGCCTTCAAGAAAGGAGTTATTGTTACTTCCTGTTTTGTGTGGAAGGATTGGCGAGGACTTCCTGTAGGGTAAGCTACAGGTTTGAAATTTGCCATTCAGCCACGCCCACATGGTTCAACCACCAGCCAGTGTGGAGAAGGTTCATCATCGTGTTAGTCAGTTGACACAGGTGTAAAGCTATATGAATAATAGAGTAATCAAGAGGATCCAGCAGAAAACAGTCTGACAGAAAGACTCAGTGTTAGCTATGACAGACATATATGAGGCATTTCGGTGAACACACAAACGATTTATTAACTTACCTTCTAAGTTCTTTATGAAGCTTAACACATCCAGCTTAAATCTGTTCTTGTTGTTGGAGCTTTTGAGGATGTCTGAATTATTCAATGAACATCAGCGACCGAGGAGCCATTGCTAGCATACTAGTTCCCTGTGTACTGAAAGTGTTGAATGTGGTGAAAAAATGCAGAAGTGCTAAAATGGAAGTCCATGGCATACAGGCAATTGAATCATGACATGTGACTTCGCCACGCCCACATCCTCCACTGATGTCTTCTGTCACTGGACACACTTTCATGTTGATTAGGTCACAGGAATCAGATAGGAACAGATCAATGTAAACAATGTAAGCAGCATGTCACAATTTAACCATTGAGTATTGTAAGGGAGCTTTGGGTCATGACTGAAAGAACAAGATCACGGATACAAGCGGCCGAACTGGGTTTCCTTCACAGGGAAACCCAGAGTAAGGGCTCTCCCTTAGAGAAAGGGTGAGAAGCTCGGTCATCCGGGAGGGACTCAGAGTAGAGCCGCTGCTCCTCCACGTCGAGAGGAGCCAGTTGAGGTGGCTCGGGCATCTGTTAAGGATGCCTCCTGGACGCCTCCTTGGTGAGGTGTTCCGGACACGTCCCACCGGGAGGAGGCCCCGGGGAAGACCCAGGACACGCTGGAGGGACTATGTCTCTCGGCTGACCTGGGAAAGCCTTGGGGTTCCCCCAGAATAGCTGGAAGAAGTGGCTGGAGAGAGGGAAGTCTGGGCCTCCCTTCTGAAGCTGCTGCCCCCGCGACCCGACCCCGGATAAGCGGAAGAAAATGGATGGATGGATGGATGTAAGGGTTCGGATGGGGATCAATCACTGAAGGTTTGTTGTCTTAGTGAGTTTGAGACCTGGCCACGTACCTTCGCCATGCATAAAAATTCACTGTTTTGATAACTTTTAGTAGGCCATGAAAAATAAACACTATGAATACAATACTTTGCAGTGCTGTCGCTGCCTGGGCCTAATAATTCAGAATCTATAGAAAAATGGCAGAGCAGAATGTGTTTTGATCATGTTTCTACAGGATGCAATCGAGGACAAACTTGACCCAAAACAGTACCCATACATCTCTCAGCGACAAGTCTCTGCCAAGGCCAGTGCTCCGTCAAGGTGCATATGTGCATATGTTTTTTTAACGCAACTATAACTATTACATGATGCAAATAAATGTACATATTTGACCCTGTATTAATGGTTGATATTATTTCTGTAGAAAGAATGTAGATGTTCCTGAACTATAAATTATTTTCTGTTCAGTATTGTGCTACAAAGGCTGTTTTTTTCATCATCCAGTGCTCGCTATGGTAACTGGCACAAGAATAGAGGCCCCACAGAGATGAAGACCGGTCCCAGGATCATAGTCTTCATAATTGGAGGCATGGCATACAGTGAAATGCGCTGTGTGTATGAGGTCACACAGGCCAATGGCAAATGGGAGGCTCTGATTGGTAAGTTTATCACAACAGTCTTTAAGGGAAGACTACTGATGTTTTGGGTCTGGATTTGATTTGGAATAAAAATATAACTCTCTCAGATGTAGAAGTGCAGAAAGTTTACTCTGTGTTAAAAAGCTTGTAGTTTATAACAGAAAGATTCCATTACTTATAAAAGAGACCTGTTTCAGTTTCATGTGTTACTCTTCANTGTAATGATCAGAACTGAGGACCCGAAATTTCAGTCAGACACAAAGTACAAAATAATAAGTTCTTTATTGAAGTTCGGGGTAAGGGACAGGCAGCCACCAGCAAAGGAACCGGAACTTCTGAGGACAGAGAGGAAGGTTAGAGGGTTGTATACTTGGGGAAGAGGCCAAGCTGAACAGAAAAGAACCACTAACCTACCTAGCGTTTGTGGAGGATGGGTGGTCCAGGTAGCACAAAGGCTGGCAACCAGTGGCAGCTCCAGGGAGGGACGGAGCTAGGAGCAGGCAGGACAGAGTAAAACTAGACTGAGGGTCAGGCAGAGAGCGGTGGTCAGGGCACAGAAAAAGGGTCCAGCACGTTCAGGCAACTTCTAGCAGACAAAATCCAAAGGGCGAGGCAGGAGACAGAGGTCAGAGGACAGAAACAGGGTCGCGTCCAGAAAACAGAAGCCAGTGGAGAATCCGACGAGGGCTAGACAAGGCAGGCAAAACCGAGGGGCAGAAAAGTGTTCAGAACGGGGTCAGGTCAGGAAGAAATGCTGGATATCTACTCACTCTGAGGCTTTCAAAAATCTGGCACCGTCTGCCTGCCTGAGAGCTGAATATAACTGCTGTGCACAGGTGGGAAACATGAGCCTGATTGCACTCAGCATGCAGGTGAACCAGATGAACTTGATGAGAGGTGGGAACTGCGGGGACAAACATAGCAGGCAGACGGGCCAGAAACATGACAGTATACAGAAGAATATGACACATTAACAAACATCAGGCGGTGCTAGAAGAAACAAATACATGCACATATTTACATAAATGAATTGTTTTGCTCACTTTTCCACTTATGATGCAGGAAATGACGATTATTCTCTACCCAGAATGCATTGTTGTAGTTCAGCAATAAACAGTTTAAAATCTATTAAGTTTATAAAACATCCAAATAAATGAGTGGTTTATAATTTATCTGGAGAGAATAATGTAGGGAAAGCTAAGTGCGCTAAACGTTTTCAAAGTTTGCAAAAACACAAAAGTGCTAAAAACATTAGCTCAGCTATTAGCACTTTAGCAGAGTTGTGCTGGTCTGAGAGAACGTGTCACTGACACATGGTGGGTGTCAACATGGTAGCATTAGCTTCTGCTAATGATGTTATTCTGATTTAAAACCTTTAAATCAGAATAACTCACAGCTAAGTGTTAAACGTCTCGAATGGTTTGAAACGATTGTAACAAATGATTATTTTTTTATTGATGTGTCTCCGCTTCTCCTTTCTTCTTAGTGGAGAGCCTCTCTTGCCTGTAAACATGAACAGCTTCAGTGAAACGAACAGCCGCCATCTTCTTCCCCAAACTGAAGAGCGAGGGGGCGGGGCTCCTCCCTTTAGGCCTCCTGGTGAAACGCCGTCCGCATTTTGGTTCCGTTTTTTTTTTTTTTTTTTTTTTTTTTCAACGGGGTATTTTGGTCAATTCAGTCTAAAAAAAACACATACACTGGAATACTAATAATATTGCGGTGGCTTATAGTCTTAAGCAGATTTTCTTGACAATATAAACAAGTGATGATTAAAATCTCCCATTTTATGGTGCATCACATAAGCTAACGTTAGCCTCCTGATGTTCCTGCTCTGCAGAAGGACCAATCCTTTTATCTGCAATCAGTTCATGATTATTTTCTCATATTTGGTGTCAGACTGGACACTGTTGATCCTCAGAAACTCTGGTTGTCATGGAAACCCGTTGATATCACCTGCTTCACGTCTTAACTTCACCAAACTTCAAACTGTCCCAGTCTGCATCCTGACAGAATGAAACCACTGGGTTTGTTGCTCTGTGGGCAGAGGGAGCGGCGTGTGAAGCTCGGTGCTGAGCGTAGTTTGGTTCTTCAGCAGGACGTGGTTAACTCTGACGCTCTGATGGGAAAAACCCTCAGGGTCACTTCTTCGTTTTCTTTCCAGACTCCGAGCGAAGAGCTTTATCTGCTCTCCTTCTTACTGAAATCGTGAAGATAAAAATGTTAGTTTTTCCGCTGGTTGACACCAAAAACACGAGCGTATGCTGCAGCTTCATCTGGAGGAAAACGCAGCTGGTTTGCATCATGAAAATGAACAGATTGCTCATGCAGATAAGCTCCGGCTGCAGGATGTGAATTTAACTAACCAGGTCACATCAGGCTGCAGAGAAAAACCTGATTCTCGAAGAAACAGCAGCTTCCTGGAAACAGCAGCAAGTTTCCTCTGCAGCTTCAGGCCTGCAGCAGGAGCCGCAGCTCAGCGTCACGGAGAGTCAGAAAGTCCTACGACTCAAACTAGGACTCGTTTGAGTCGCAGCTTTAGGACTCAAACGAGATGAAAGCTTGAAGTCCCGTAAGATGAAAACTGAGATTCTTTCCTTTAGTTTCATTAAGCGGCGCCGCCTGTGAAGAACCGGACGGTTTCTGATCCAAACTGTTTCGGTGGAGATTTCTGAGTTTATAACTTCAGCTGAATGCAGCTATGAACCCAGAGGTCAAAGGTCAGAGTCAGGAAAACCAACTGGAGCAGGTCGCATGAAGAAGCAGCTGATGCTGACCAACCGTTGACTCAGAAATCCAACATGGCCGCCACTGGTGGAGAAGAGCTGCAGACATAAAACTTTTTTTATGAAAATGGAAATGATAGATTTCATTTTCATTAATCATGCGATTTAATTGATTATGTTACTTATTGGGACAGATTTACACGGTTCCAACGAGGGTTGATCATTTATCGCATCATTTGATTTATTGTGAAAAAATATTTTTTACTAAGACTTTTGATTTTATTGTTCTCCTGATAATTTTCTGTTAATGTTAAAAGAAACTGACATTTTTACTGTTTTTTACTTTTATTTTTACTACTTCCTCCACATGAAAGCATGACGAGGTGTTACCGTGACAAACGGCGCCCCCTGGTGGCGGTGCAGGAAGCCGAGCTAACGGCGCTAACGTTCTGCCCCTCTGAGCAGATCAGCACATCCTGCGGGAGCTGGAGAAGAAGAAGATCCTGGTGTTCACGCCGTCCCGCCGCGTCGCAGGGAAACGCGTCGTCTGCAACGACGACTGCTTCATCGTGAAGCACGCCTTCGAGTCGGACGGCGTCGTCGTGTCCAATGACCTTTACCGCGACCTGCAGGGCGACAAGCCCGAGTGGCGCCGCTTCATCGAGGAGCGGCTGCTCATGTACTCCTTCGTCAACAACAAGTAAGCCCCGCCCCCTCCGCTTCCCGCCGCAAACGACCGGCCGCCATTTCGCTGACGACCCGCTTCGACCCGACAGGTTCATGCCGCCAGACGACCCGCTGGGCCGACACGGACCCGACCTGCAGAACTTCCTCCGGAAGTTCCCGAAGACGCAGAAGAAGCCGGCGTGTCCCTACGGTGAGACGTCACTTCCTGTTGCGGCAGGAAGTCCTCCAGGCTCAGACTCCACAAACAGGAAGCAGAAACATTCTGTCAGCTCAGGGTCCAATAGGAGAGCAGAACACTGGTCTGGTTCTACTGGGTTCAGATCGGACCTTCACCAACCCAAACACCCAGAACCGATCAGAACCCGGATCAGATCAGAACCGGATCCTCTCCGTCTCTCCTTCCAGGTAATCAGGTCCGGTTTTGGCCGGGTTCTGCTGATCCAGCTGGGTCTCGCTGACCGGGCCCAGTAGAACCTTTAGACAGCAGAACCGGGTCTGAGTTCTGAGCGGGTTCTGTCAGAGGAAATGTTTTAGTTTGAGGATATAAACTATAAATTTGAATTGAGTTCTGATGAGGTTCTGTGAAGCCCGGTTCTGGACGGGTCGGTTCTGACAGAACCTTCTGGTTTCTGCTTCCAGGGAAGAAATGTACGTACGGGACCAAATGTAAGTTCCACCATCCGGAGCGGTCCAAACAGAACCCCGGCCCGGTTTCGGACCCGAACCCGCCTCTAGTGGACGACCTGGCCCGGAAACTGACTCTGGCACACGGCAGCAGTTCTGGAAGGAAGCCGGAACCGGTCCGGTCCGGACACCGCTCCGGCAGAAAGTCCCAGTCCAGGAAGGAGAAGGTGGGTCTGCAACCGGACCGCGGACCCGTCCGGAACCAGGGCTGCCAGGACCAGCTGGACTCCGGCCTGGGATCCATAGACAGTCAGAACCCTTGGAGTCTCCCCGACCCGAAGTACGCCACGCCCTACGGAACCGGGCCGGTACCGTTCTGCTGCTCACACGGCCCGTCCCGGATGGTTCCGACTGACCCGGCCCGCTACAGCCCGGCCCGGTACCCCAGCTGTGGCCCGGTTCCGCTCAGCAGACCCGCCTACAGCCAGCCTCCAGACTTCCAGCACCGCAGAGTCCAAACTCACCAGCACCAGCACCGGTACTGGTCCGACCCGTTCGGACGGATCCCCGATGCTCACGGCCTGGCAGGGGACCGGGCCACATGGGAGACTGGTCCAGGTCCAGAACCGGGTCCGGAGCAGAGGGAGGTGGTCCGGAAGAAGCTCCTGGCCATCTTCAGCGCCCAGCTGGTGGACTCGGCCATGGTCCGGTTCCCCCACGTTCTGGACCCGCAGGTTCTGGTGGCAGAGATCCTGGCCCTCCAGAGTCAGAACCGGTCCCTGAGGTGAGTCGGGTCGTCCCTCAGACCAGCATCAGTCGGTGTGTTTTGGTATCGTGGTATCCACCTGGGAATAATCCCAGCGCTCTGGATCCGGACCGAGTCGGACCGGGTTGAACCGGGTCGGGTCAGACCGGGTCAGGAACCAGCGCTGGTCATCTGATACAAATTGTATCTTTATTTAATTAAAGTAACTAAACGGGCCTGAACTCAGCCGGGTCAGAACCTCCAGAACATTTTCCTCCTCGACCTTTGACCTCAGTCATAATAAATTTTATAAAATAAATTAATGTGAAAATTCATCTAATTATTTTTTGGCTGTCTGGTCCGGTCCAGATGAACAGAACCATGAGGTTCTGACCAAACAGAACCGGACCTCTGAACCGGCTTTATGTCAGTTGAATCTCAATCATTTTCATGTTAGGAAATAAAATCTGGATTTTATTTCATTTTAGAGCCAAAAAATGGAAGTATTGTTAAATCTGGCCAGAGGGGGCAGTAGTGAGCTGCAGTGCGGGTTGAAACCTCTGCGATGGAAACCATGGCAACAGTTTGTAAAATCTGTCTGGAAGGTTCTGTCTCGGCTTGTGGATATTTGGGTTAGAGAGAAAAGTTTCTTCCCCTCTGGAACATTCTGGAACCGTTTTAATCCGATTTTAATCTGAAATCTGAGCAGGTTTAGACCAGACAGGTTAGCTTGTTAGCTTGAGCTAATCCTGGATGGGAACAGATTCAGCTTTATCTCTAAATGAGGTTCAGCTCTGCTGCTGACTGGGAATTATTTTTGATTTTCCTGTTTTTATTTTCTGCTTTTCATTATTTGTGTAAAACTATGAATTGTTCTGTTTGTTTTTGTTTTTTTCATAAAGAACCTTTAAGGACCATTTGCCTTTATGTATTAGCATGGATGGAAAACTAAATGGGTTGTTATAAAAACCAACATCTTAATAAAACTCCATATTTTACATTAACATTGACTGAACTTGTGAATCTGTGTAAAGCTTTGAAATCTCTGAAACAAAGTCTTTAATTTTCCCATTTTTACCTTTTTCTGACATTTCTTGACTTTTGCTCCCTGGAGGTTTTGTTTCAGGCTTACCTGTGAGCGCCCCCTAGAGGTGACAGTGTCACACCTGCAGCAGTGCTGGGATTAAATCCATGCCAAAAGTCCCAAAGTGGCCCCGGAAGACTACAGGGCGATTTATGAAATGTTCACCGGATGACGTCATTGGCTTGGTTTCTGTTTGGGGGTATCTGGGTATCTGAGGCAGGGTAGTATTTAGGATGGAAGCCACCAAGGGCCAAATGAACCACACACCCCGTTTGGCACCCAGTTAGCCTACACTCTAAAAAGTGTATTTGGGCTGAGGTTCACCTTATGGATTTATTTACATTAATTTCACTTCATTCTTTGGCTTTTGCTATGACAACTTACTTTTTTGTGTTCATTTAACTCAAGACTTACAATTTTTTTTATTTTTTTTTTATCAGGAGATCATACATACATTGATATTACATACATTTTGCAAAACTCACATGACTTCTCCGATTTTTAATTTTTTTCCCATAACGATCATAAATCACCGTACTGACATAACAAAAACGAGACAAATGGGACTTCCGGGAAGGCAATGGAGAAGACGGACGCATAATTTTGCTGCTCCACCAGACCCACAATAAATAGCCGACAAAGTAATGAAAATTGATAAATGAGTACTAAATTAAAAGGAAAGGGCTCAAGAGGACGGACTTCTAGTCAAAATACGAAGAAGAAGGACATGAAGGCTGGTAGAAAAGATGACATTTCGGCTGGCTCTAAGCAGCTAACGTTAGCCGAAGCTACACCGTTGAAAGCTGCAGGAGATGCTAGCGGGGAAACAGTGATGTTAGCAGAATTACGAAAACTGCGGCAGGAAAACGCCGACTCATTCCGGGACCTGAAAAGCTCTCTACACCGGGTAGAATCATCCATGGAGGACTTAAAGACACGACTGGAGGGTCTGGACAGAAGACTGACTGAAGCGGAGGACAGAAGCAGACGGCAGGACAGGGCACTGGGACACTTGCTCGAAAGAGAAGCTATCCTCACGGCTAAATGTGACGATATGGAAAACAGACTCCGTCGTAATAACATTAGGCTGTATGGCGTTCCAGAGGGAGCGGAAAAAGAGGATATGGTAAACTTTATCACAGACCTCCTGAACACTTCTCTGGAGTTTCAAGAAGAAGTTGTCATTAAACTAGAAAGAGCTCACAGAGCATTAGGCCCAAAGCCGGCAGCTGCAGCGGCGCGCCCAAGATCCATTATAGCCCGGTTTCTGGACTTTAATGTAAAACAAAAAGTGCTATTACAAGCTTGGAAGCAAAGAAACATAAAGTACCAAGAGCACACGATCTATTTCGACCATGACTACTCATCTGACTTGCAGAAGAAAAGGAAAAAGGTCAGAGAGGTAATAAAGAAACTAAAAGAAAAGAACATCAAAGCCCAGTCACCATACCCAGCCCAGCTGAAACTCTTCATGAACGGGGGGACAAAACTCTTCCCCTCACTTTCAGCAGCACACTCTACACTGAAAGACCTCGGCATTGAATCCTCCCTGGAGGACGGAGACATACTGGAAGAGGAGCTCATACGAGTTGGATGGACAACCCAGAGAAAGAACAGGAAGAGCCAACAGCTGAACCCTGCTGAGATCAGAGCCATTATCCATGGAGACAACAGAGAGGAGCGAGCCCTTGGTCGTGAGTAAGGCTGTCAGATCCGGTCTAGAACTGGATGGAAAGTAAACAGAGACAAGAATCTGTGATGAAGAATATGAAATATTATATTTGTGGAATAAAAGAAAAAACTAGTCTGGACTTGTAAGGGAGTACCATTTATCATAAAATATTGATTTAAATAAATAGATTTAGGCTATAACATAATTGTTGGAAAATAACCTACTAAACCGTGGGGAAGGGAGAAGGAGGAAAATCGGAGGATGCAAACTTTACAACCATGGCGGTGTGAGGACACTTCAGGGACATCCTGGAGGACCATCGCCCAGGCACTTTGTGCACAATACCCGGAGAGCCTTGTCTCTCTGCCCAAAGAAGATCGGGGGTGGGGATCCCCTGAGTTTGTTTGTATGGTTCTGTTTGTGTTCACTTCATTTCAGGGGCAAACCACTGGGGTATTGGAAGTTCACAGTTGTTTTTCATGTTCAGGAAAACTTTTTTGTTTCTTTAATGTTCTGTGTCTCTCAGCAAACAGTATATTCTATGTAACCATGACTTTTGATGTTACCCCGATTATAGTTAAGTGCAACTACAAGTATGTTTATAAGGAAGGGGAAGGGAAAACTCCAAAAACCTTAAGCTACAAAAATGGATACACTAACAGTAATTACATATAATATAAATGGAGTGAACAATCCAATAAAGAGAAATAAAATTTTGACACAGCTAAAAAGGCTGAATTGTTCAATTGCAATGCTTCAGGAGACCCACCTTAATGAGACAGAACATAAAAAACTCAGAAGGACGTGGGTAGGGCAGGTTTACAGTGCTTCATGTGAGGGGGGCAAGCGGAGAGGTGTGGCCATCCTATGTCATAGATCACTTTGTTGTAGAGAACACATATGAAGACAAAAAAGGACGCTACATTTTGGCTGTGGGTACAATTAGAGGAGTGAGAATGTCTCTCTTAAACATTTATGCGCCTAATGAAGATGATCCTAGGTTCTTCAAGGACATTTCAGCTCTTCTGACAGCAAAAGCTGACGGATTTATATTGGTTGGAGGGGATTTTAACTGTGTGATGAACCACAAACTGGATAAACACCCATGTGACCAGAGACCAGTGCCACAGAAGGCTAAAATTCTGCCGAGTCTGATTGAAGAAATGGGGCTAGTTGATATATGGCGTCAAAGCCACCCCAAGGAGCGTGATTATACCTTTTTCTCAAAGGTCCATGGAAGTTATTCCAGAATAGATCTATTTTTTGTTTCTAAGAGGGAGGCACATAAAGTTACAAATTGCCATATTGAACCAATAACATTATCAGACCACAGTCCAGTTGTTATGACAATAATTTTAGAGAACAATAATCAACCTAAACAGTGGAGAATGAATGTTTCACTTCTAAATTATCCAGAAATAGTTCAAAGAATTAAAAACGATTGGACTGAGTACATGGAACATAACGACAATGGAGAAGTATCAGTGTCAACTCTTTGGGAGGCTGGAAAAGCGGTGCTGAGGGGGAAGTTAATATCTTTGTCATCCCAAATCAAAAGAGAACGCAATAAAAAACAGAGTTAGAAAATTTCATACGACAATTGGAGGGGGAACATAAGAAGAATAATGATGAAACTACCTTAAAATCTCTTGGCGAATGCAGACAAGCACTGGATATCTTGCTGACGCACAAGGCAGAGGGGGCTTTACGGTTCGCTAATCAAAAGTATTATGAATCAGGGAATAGAGCTAGCAGGCTGCTAGCATTCCAGTTGCGCAAGAAACAGGCAGATCGCACAGTGGAGAAGATAATGAATCCTTTTACGAAGAAAATGCTGTCCCATCCTGAAGACATTGCAGAAGCTTTCTCAGCTTACTATGAGAGACTTTACGATTCAGAGGAAATAGACAGTAAAACAGAGAAGATTAAGAATGTATTGGGTAAAATCAAGTTACCAAAATTAACTGAAAACGATGCCAAAGCAATGAGAGATCCAATTACGAAACAGGAAATTGAGGAGGTCATAAAACACTTAAAGAATAGTAAAGTGCCAGGCGCTGACGGATTTCCCGCAGAATTTTACAAGCATTTTAAAGCAGAGGTCACGCCATTACTACAAAGAGTATTTAATTACGCCCTCACAAATAAGGACCCTCCAAAATCTTGGTCAGAAGCAATAATATCTATAATTCCCAAAGAGGGCAAAGACCCCATAAATTGCTCGTCCTACAGACCAATAAGTTTGCTCTGCTGTGATTTAAAAATCTTAACTACAATACTGGCAAATCGAATCCAAAAATGCATCCACACAATAATTAAACCAGACCAAACAGGGTTTATAACAGGACGCTTAGGGATAAATAATATTAGGAGAACCTTAAATGTGATCTCTATGGCAAGACAAAAACAGGATTCTTCAATGCTTCTCAGCCTTGACGCTGAGAAAGCATTTGATAGGGTGGACTGGCAGTATCTAAAACACACACTGGCAGAAATGGGATTCCATAGAGACTTTATCAAATGGATTGGTGTGCTATACTCTGGACCCACATCCAAAGTACGGGTGAATGGGTGCTCCTCAAAGAAATTTGGTTTAAAAAGAGGAACTAGGCAAGGATGTCCCCTTTCGCCTCTACTATTTGCCATTAGTATCGAGCCCCTGGCAGAAATAATACGGACAGACCCCAGAATTCATGGAATAACAGCAGGTGGAGTCACCCATAAAATTTCGCTTTATGCAGATGACATTATTTTATATATTTCTAATCCTCTGAGCTCAATACCTTGGCTTATGACTTGTTTAAAAGATTTTGGAGAAATCTCAGGCTATAAAGTTAATGAAACCAAGTCAGAAGCTATGATGTTGGTGGGGAAATGGCCTACTGGTTTAGATAAAGAGGTCACTTTTAACTGGTCCAAGAGGGGATTCAAATATTTAGGGGTGATGATTACACCACAAACCTCGCAACTATTTAATGGAAACTACAGCAGATTAATCACACAAATAAAATCAGACTTGGCTAGATGGGAGATTCTCCCTCTGTCCCTTCTGGGCAGAATAGAAACAGTGAGAATGAATGTGCTCCCACGATTAATGTACCTATTCCAGGCACTCCCAATTTGGATACCTGCCTCCACTTTTAAAATTTTTGATAAAATTATTAATAACTTTATTTGGCAAAGGAGGAAACCAAGAATCAGACAGAAATTATTGTTAAGCCCAAGAGAAAAAGGTGGCCTTGGTCTGCCTAATCTGAAACTGTACTACTGGGCAGCACAACTTCGTGTTGTGGTCGAGTGGCTTGTACAGGATGAGGAGACAAACTGGATCAGTCTGGAGAACAATGCATGCCCACTGGTACCTCTTGAAGCCATTCCATTTATGGAGGGAAAAAAGTGGAAGGATTTAAAAGTTGAAAATGAGTGGATTAACTGTACATACAGAGTCTGGTCTCTGGTGAGGAAGAAATTGGGAGCACCTTTAACAATATCCCGCGTAATAAAAATAGCCAAGATCATTGACTTTTTTCCAAACAAACTGGATACGGGGTTTCAGAGATGGGCACAGAAAGGGTTAATAAGAGTTAATCAATTATTCAGTGGAGAACCTCTTAAGACGTTTGGGGAGTTACAAAATAAATATGGACTATGCTCAAAAGATTTCTATAAGTACCTACAATTAAGGGATTACCTTTTATCACACAAAGAATGGCCTACCTTGAAACAAAATACATCGCCCGTAGAAATATTTCTGATAAAATGTGTAGAGGACCATAATAAGAGGAAGATTGTATCTAATTTATATAAACATTTACAGATGCATTTCTCTGACAATTCTACAGACATAAAGCAAAAGTGGGAACTAGAAATGAATATTGTTATTGAAGATGAGGAGTGGGAGGAGATCTGTGTAAAAGGTTTTAAGATCACCCACAGCCCAGGATGGAAGGAATTTGACTGGAAATTAAAAATGAGGTTCTTCAAAACACCTTCCGGTATTTCAAGATATGACAGAAAAGCCACAAATTTGTGCTGGAGGGGCTGTAATCAGA
>NW_015113079.1:291068-316164 GCF_001443285.1 Poecilia latipinna | reverse complement strand
CTGTGTCAGTTGTCGGCCATACCAGCAATATTAATATTGGATATTGACATTGGCCCAAATGTTCATAATGGTGAATCCCTACTATTTAATTATTTATGTTTTAAAATGTCATCAGATCTTCTGAGACACTGACCCACATCCACAGCTTAGTAAATCCCAAGTTAATTAATATGCTTGCACCATTATTCTTGTCATGAACAGTTTTATCTCTGCCTATGCCTAACAAGCTTTGCTGCAGGATTCCATTTTAATTGAGCGTTCAGGATTTTCTCCTCCTGTAGGTTCCACCCACATCCTCACACCCCCTAGATACCTTAAGGATCTGCAACACCCAGACTTCCTGGATCCCAACGCCCTACCAGAGGGCGTAGAGGAATCACCGGCACAATAAAAACACATTCTCAAGTAAATATTTAAATGTTATGTTCCCTTGTGTTAGCTGCTGGCTGTCTGACAACCCTCAGCACTGTTTCCTTCACTTCAGTGTGTGCTGCTATTGATGTTGGCTATGTTTTCCCAAGGTCTTTCCAACACTGACCCCGTCACATTGATGGCTCAGTAATTACTGGTTTATTCAGCTGCAGTGATCACTTTTATAAAGAACTTATAAAAGTGATCACATACGTATAAAGACAGCCTCTTATAACAAGAATCTGTGGAATATCAGAGTTGAATATTCACACATGTGGAACCAATCACCCTAAGGATAAGGCATCACCGCAAACACAGAAATGTCATGCTTTTCAAAATTTATGAACATCAGAATGAAGTAAAGTTAATAATGAACATTTAAAAAATTTTTTTTTTATATTTTACATTTCTGAAAGACCTTTCTGAAAAAATATGAACATGCTTGTGAGGTGTGCCATCTGGTAACTTTTTGAGCTACCCAATATGTTTCAGCCAGGTTACCGAACTCATTTGACACCAAGCATGGTCAAATCTACACTTTTCCCATATAATTTACAGTAAGTCAAAAACCAAATGTTCATTCTGTAAAAATGGAACATATTTAAGAAAATACCAGATCAGTTTATACTCGTATCAGGTCACCTCAGCAACATGGCCAACTGATTAGCTTGAAACAATTTTTTGATGAAAAGCAAATACTTGTTCTGTGACCAGCTATGCTGTTGTTTGTGCTATGAAAAAGCTACAACCTTTCAGATTAAATTTTATTACAAGAATTATAGCTTCACACTCCAAAGATTTCCTAAGAACTACAGTTCCACATCTGTTGTTTTGCAGGGATTGTGCTCTCAGACATGTTGCCAACGCTGTGTTACTGATTTCTACAGCACAGACACTGTAAGATGAACAGAAAATCCCTTTGTAAGCTTATTTCACCTTCCTGTGTTGTTCAGTGTTTTCCTGGTTTCATTCCCCTGTGTGCTTGTTCTGTGTCTCCAGTGGCATCTGGAACAGTTTCTTTGCTTTATATATTTTTTGTTGGTTCTGATCATTGCCTATCCATTTAACTCAACCTACTTTCTTTTTGAGGTTATTTCTTGCTGTAATGGAAATTTTATTTATTTTTTCTGTTTATGGATAGTCTGATAAATAGCATAATTTGTCCTGAAGTTATTACCAGGATAAACAGCATCAAATGTTCTGTTGTACATTTGATGTCATGCTGAATGAGTTTTGGTATGGAATTATAAACTCTGTCATGCTCTCTGACCTGCTGTAACAGTGTAATACATTTAAGTCATGTAATACATCATATAAAGTAAATAGACTATGCTCTTGCCTCCAAATATTTATCATTCATAGTCATCAAACTATGAATTTCCCTCCACTCCCGAAGGGTTGGAGGTTTCCGTCAGTAAGGGATCCATTTCTCTGATTTGGTTTTGCTCCCTTGCTGATGAGTTTTCCCCAGATTGTTACTTTTAAAGCAGAACCAGCATGTGTTGTTTTCTGAACAACTGGAACAAAATTAGCTCTTCCTTTGGATGCATCTGGGTACTTCCAATCCCCATTGACATCACTTAACACCGGTACCTGCAACACTCTGACATTAACTGGTTTCCAGTCCTTGAGCCAAATTTGATTCTTATCACAACACAATTGGTACATCCTATAGCATGAGGTCATAACTCAGCTGTTGAACCATCACAACCTCACTCTTGATCAAACTCAACAGATTATGTCCTCATTCTGTTTCTAATCATGCATTCTGCTGCCATTAACTTAACGTATTAATGTCAGTGACTTTATTTAGAATTTCATTGAGCCTAATTTTATTCCTGTAAGATTTATGTCACACTTAAAAGATGAACATGGTGGTGTGATGTAGTGGTGCAGGTTTAAAGCACAACCCATATATGGAGGCTTTAGTCCTCGACTCAGACGTCACATATTCGAGTTCCGGCCTGATGACCTTTGCTGCATGTCTTCTCTCTCTCTCATTACCCACTTTCCTGTTAATTCACTATCAAATAAAGGCCACTAGAGCCAATAGAACCTTTTAAAAAAGATGAATATGGCAGATTATTCATGGTGTCATGGTCCTAATAGGTTTATAGTCAGGGAATGACAAGAGGTATTTAGAGTTTTATTGTTGGTTATAATTAACATAAAGAGGTATAGTTAAACTATAAACCAGCAAGCATGTTAAGGGATGAGTGGGAATGAGTCAGCTCTGCAGAATAATCAGAATCTTAAAGAGCATCTCAGACTTTGGTGCTGGATTCTGAAAGATGTTTTTGAAACACTTTGAAAATTCTTGAAATCCAGTTCTTTCTAGGTCAGACACATTATGACATCAGACGCTCATTCTTAAAATGTCACCTTCTTAAAATCATGGTCTAAATCATAAAACAAAAAAATGACTTTTGGCAATAAATGACTTTTGCCGTTATTTTGGGAAGGTGACAATATGCATGTTTGAAACTGATCAGCATGGAGCTGCTAACAGGAAAAGGTTAAAGCCTGTTTGATTTTGCTCAGGTCTCTTAATCACACAGACATTCTGATATCACACTGTTTTCCTGTCCAGTTTCAGTCAATATCTTAGTGTTACAAAATGCATTTGAAGACCATTGGATTTCTGTTTATCAGAGTCTCCAGATAAAGATGCTGAAAAGTAACCCTGTATTTTCCTGTGTTTTCTCAGGATCAACAGAAATCCTCACCCCGTCTTGCCTTCTTAAAACCCTGAAAGATTTGGAGAAGGGAGAGCAGCCCAGTTAACGTGTTCCTTCATCAGCCCCCATAAGTCAAACCTTTGTGCAGCCAGTGTTAACCCCCAGCCTAAACGTAGCACTTCATGTTGTATACTTTTGAGCCACTGTAACGTGACGCTGTTGTTTAAATGATAGGTTTGGTGGATTTGCTGTGCTGAATTTTGCTGCAGTTTGTTTGTGGCATATAGGGAATTTATGATGATTGAATAAACTTGTGATTTAGTTTAGATAATAAGATGGCATGTCATGAATAACATATTTATTCAGAGATTAATTTGTAACAAAACAGTTGTGTGTTTCTTAGGAGCAAGCAATGATATAAATATGCAGAATCATGATATTTCATGTGCGATGACGTGTTGAACCACATGGGACAACAGAAAGCCACTCTCATAATGGTTTAATTCAACTGCCACCATTTAGTTTGTATTTTCTTCATAATCAGTTGTGTTTGTAGTGTTTAGTTACCTTTTAGCTCCAAGAGTTTGCTCCTAATGCTGCTGTTGGGTTTCATTGCACTGTAACATTTTATTTCAAATCTATAAGAGAAGACTGATTTCCTGACAAACACTAAACAATGCTGCTGTTATTGTTTTAACATCTGCAGTTGTGAAGGAGCTAATAAATTTGTTTCAATTAAAATCTAGTTTGGTTTTTGTGAACGTCCAATCATTAACTCCTCTGATTTCATGCTTGGTGTTTGACCTCTGACCTGCATTGTTAACTATGGGACAGTAAACAGGTGTGTGCCTTTAAAAATAAAGTACAGATTTATAAAAAAAAATAGTTGAGACTATTCCTTATTCCAGTGCATGAATGTTTTATAGAATGAAGTCTAAACACATTGAGTAATTGAATAAGTTCAAAGCCAAAACCTTATATTAATATTGTTTTACTTGTAAGAATGAACAACTGTAACTTTGGTTTCAAATAATTAGAATCATGGATGATTCCTGTTTTCTTTTCAGAAGAACGCATAATTACTTGCATTATGATAACTAATAAGTTATGGTTATCATAATATTATAAATGAATGCTAAATCAGAAGCTAATGAGGTTATAGATGTGATTTTGATAATGAACTTGAAATGATGTAAAAGGTGTAACTTAAATGAAAGTTAAGTTGATTAACTTTGATTAAGTTAATCAAAGTTAGATAGTAGGTAAATGTTAGGGAAAAGGGGAACTAAAAGGAGAGCAGAGATGACCAACAACTCAGTTTGCTGATTTAGAAATAGATTGTTGAGCAACTCAAACTGTTGAAAGAAAAAGATTGTGCAGGTAGAGGGTGTAGGGTGACCTGGGAACAATCCCAGGACATGAACACAGACATGTCATAATCTATCTCTTTGTTCTGTATTTAGTTCAGTCCTTCATGGTTTGGGTCCCAACAGTTAAGTTTGATTAGTTTAACATCAGCTCACATAACATTTTGCATGTAGGTCATAAAGCTTTTTATTCTAATCTGCACAGAGCATTTTTGGCTGCTGTTTCCTGCAAATTTTAAAAAGAACACCTTATGACTTTCTTAACTATGTCTTCTTGTGTTTCTTTCATAAATATAATATACTGTAATACATTAACATTCTGTTATTGAGATGGTCCTGTGGCTGTCACTACATTGTATTAGGATTTAAAAGTATTATCCTTAGAAATCCTTCTGGGTTCAGAAGATGAACTTGGTTTGGATCACTACTGTACAGACATGAAGATGTAGTTGCCTATAAAACCAGAGGAGAGAGCCCTTGCCAAAGTGATGAGAGCCACTGAAACCATCTGACAAATGAAGCTCTTTCATTCCAAGAGCTTTGAGGCATGTGAACTATGTCTTAATAAAAGCACTATTTATAGGCTTGTTTCCTTCTACAGCTGCATGGATGATTTAATCAGCATGATAAAAATGCGAAGGAGCTTTTGAATGTCCCAGTACTGAAGCCACAGGATAGAAGATGTCACTGATTATTCTACCTTTCTGTGTGATCTCAGATCAGAATGATGCTTAAATAGCATCTTAAAAACTGAATCTCAACAGAGATCCTCTTCTGCAGTCTGTGTGGTGCAGCTTATTCGCTATGAGTGTGCTCAAGGCCAGAAGAAGAGAGGGAGTAGAAGATGTTATGAGTCATTCAATGCTATGGAAACCAGTAGTTTCCAGACTCATCCACCACTGCTGGGCAGCTCATTGCACAACTAAGCGCTGGCTTATATAAGCAGACCATTGTGTCAAGTTCACACCAAAGGATTTCCATAATGCTTTTTGAATTGGTACATTTTATTCCCATGTCTTTAACTGGGTCTTTAATTTGTCTCTGTGCTTACTAATGAGCTGTGTTCAGAGAAAACAGTTTGAACACTGTTTAGTTTTTCCAGAGGGCTGTTTCACAAAAGTAGGATTACAAAATCCAGGATAAGAGATAAAGCCAGGCTTGACTAACGCCATCAGTTCATCCCAGTTTTATCAGAAGGAGCGACTATGTCATGCTAGGCTTAAGTAATTCAAGTGAATTAACAGATTTCTTCAGTAGACCATGAGATTGATCACAGATTCACAGGTGCCACGTTAAACATATTGCGTACGCTATATTCCCCACACCAAATGAACATCTTTTAATGGCGGATTTTGAGGAATTAAAGCAGAAAATACTCAATAAGAAAAAAACAAACAAACAAACAAAAAAAAAAAACACATGCTAAAGCAGATCGATTTAACAGTCTTAACTAAAAAAACATCATAATCATACCGGTCATTTGAAACTTTAGCCTAGTAAATGAACAATGGAAGTAAATATTATAACATGTGAATCTGAATCAGCAGATTAATTCATGTTACTCTTTTTTTTTGTTCCACATCTAATTTCTAAACAAAATAAATTGTTGATTTCAGGAAAAATCAGCCAAGTCACACAATCCTCCTCATCAATGATGCTGCAGTGGAGCAGATAGAGAACTTTACATTTCTGGGGATACAGATCACTGACACTTTGACCTGGTCCCTCCAAACCTCTGGTCTGGTGAAAAAAGTTCAGCAATGTCTGCACTTTTTACGTCGAATGAGAAAAGCAAACGTCCTCCCTCTCATCCTCACCATAGAGGAATAATAGAGAGCAAACTGACCAGCAGCATCTCTGTCTAATTTGGAGCATGCAACAACCTCAGACTGGCAGCGTGTAGAGAGAGTGGTGAGGACGCTGAGAGCGTCATCGGGACTGAGCTTCCTTCCTTCCTTGACACCGCTCCCAGTCGCTGCCTGGCCAGTTATCCACTGGTTTTAGAGTGGATAACTTGAATCCAGGGCTCCGCCAATCACAAAGACCCTTCTACCCTTCTAGATTTATTATTACTTATTTATATTATTATTGGAGCCTTGCAACAAAATTTCTTTCAAAGTGTAAATTTTTAAATGTACAATTGAATGACAATAAAATCTATGTCTACGTCTTATCGATACATGATTGTATGATTTTGCAGTATCTGGGCAGCATGTGTGCAACAGACTGCCGACCTGTCCAGGGTGTACCGCACCTCTCGCCCGGAACGTTAGCTTGAGATAGGCACCAGCAACCCTTCCGACCCCACTAGGGACAAGGGTGTAAGAAAATGTATGTATGTATGTATGTATGTATGTATGTATGTATGTATGTATGTATGTATGTATGTATGTATGTATGTATGTATGTATGGATGGATGGATGGATGGATGGATGGATGGATGGGGCAGCATGTGGATAAAATGTTGACTACAATGTGAAAATGACTTACTGATAACTTAGAGGGTATAAGTCCTGCTGCATAGTCTTTATTTACTTTAGCCTATGACTATTTGAGTTATGATGCTTTTATTTTGAAGGGGCAATAACTGTCAGCTTAACAGCAATCAAAAGACAGAAGACAAATTGTATCGGGTTATAAAATGTATCTTGCTAGCAGCTCCATTAGCTAAGACAAAAGGCATGCTTATAATGTAAACAAGTATTTCTTTAAAACGTTGTGTGATTTAAACTCTGTATTTGTTTAATTATATGCCAAAAGTAAAGCTAATTCATGTTGTGAACGTTATTATAAGTTACCGTAAGTTAAAATTCATCTGCAAAGTATGTAATGTATGCTACAACTAATATGACTTGATTTGACTGCAATACATTTTTTATAGTGATTTCTCTGATCCAAATAACACTGTAATGGTCTATTTGTTGGCCTTTCTGTCAAACTACAACAGCGGTCTTCAGAAACAAAATTGAACAGTAAATGATTAGTGATTAAAAAAGACCAGAACAGACAGATAAGAAAATGGAATCACAGACACCTTGCAGGATGGACATTCAGAAACATTGGGTTTCTGAAGGTAACCCAATGTTTCCTTCAGAATTGCTGAAGTTCTCCACAGCATGCGTTCAACAAAGGGTTAGAAACATTCCTAGAGATTTTAGTAGGATAGCATCATTCAGTCACTGCAGAGTTTTTGGCTGTGCATCATGTCATAATTGTCCTGTTGGGTTGGGATCTGGTGACTGTGGTGGCAGTTGCAAGTCCAGTGAGCTCATCGTCACGGTTATTTTACCAGCTTCAGATGATTTGAGCTGTGTGACATGGTGCATTATCTTGCTGGCAGTAGCCACCATAAGATGGGTGCACAGGGTGATTTTGAATGAATGATGAATTATGTGTTACTCTTCAAAAAGGGGAAATAATATAAAATATAATCTGCAGCTACAACACATAAAAGCATGTGAAACAGATGAATAAGGTAGAAATAGTGATAGAGAAAAAATCTGAACAGATGCAAATACCACTAAGCAAACTAAAAACCACAAACAAAGCTTAAAGTCAGTTAAAGCAACATTCCTTCTGTACTTCCTGATACATCCACAGTCGGAGAGTCATCTAATAATCTCAGCATGTAATACAGACCTGAGTTGTCCTTAAAGTCAGTGATGAAGAGGATGAAGAGGAAGAACGAGAGCTCTGTTTTAAGTTAAGTTCAGCTAACAAATGGTCACTAGGATGCTATTTGCATGAATGTCTGGGAGCTTCGGTGCAACAGGCAGACTGTGTAGACCTCATAATTGGCATACTGATACAAACACTGACATAACAAAATGCTACCTGATGTTGGCACTTTAGATATTCAATAACTTTATCAACCTTTTCAACTTTTCCTGAAACTGCAGTCATCCATGTTCCATTAGGACATGGACATGACAGAAGTATTATTCTAACACAGTCCATGAACGGCCTGCATTGGCCAGCTTTCTCTCTTTGGTTGAACCCTTATATATATATGAAGGCATAATAAGCATAAGCAGGCCTTTTATTGAATGGAAAAGGGAGGTGAAATCCCTATTGAAAGCAGACTATTTCCTGGTGTATTTAGAGTGGATAACTTGAAGTGACGATCTCTGCTGTTAGCAATGAAGTACCACAATCTGGCTTGGGTTTGTCAAAACGCTGTCAATTATACAATATAGAACTGAGATCTTATTAGAAACTTTATTGTGTGCTTATAAACTTAATGCACCTTAACTGAAGTATTATGATGCAATTAAAGAGGATTTTTCATTTTTCATTTGCATCAAACACCTGCAGTGGAATGTTGAAGAGACATGAATTAACTGGCACAGAAATGTTAAATAATAGTCCAACAGTTTTATTATTTTTGTAAATACACCTCTATAAATCTATGTGCAGTCTCTATATGTAGTATCTATTACTGTGTAGTTTATATGTTTCATTGAAATGGCACATCATCAAACCAACACTTCAGATATGAATCAGAATCTTCCTTGACTCAAAAACATTTTAAAATATATGTTTTATAGTAATCATCTCAATGTGACTGTAGCTGGAATACATCACTGCATTTCAAGAAGATAATCACAAAAAAGCAGACTCATCCTAAAATATAATGTAGCAGTATATATTCTAATAACATGTATTCTGGCTGGAACTTCATTAGATTATTGCCACAGGTGGCGTGTGATGCAAATAAGCCACCTGCATTAAAAGTCTGAATCTTTTAATAGATTTAACTTTTAAAAACATTTCTGTTGTGGATTGTTTCTAGTGTACTATTTTAAATTCTATATATTTTTGGCTCGTACAACTTTACCTACATACTTTTATAATTGAATCTGCAATATAGCTGCTAATTCAAAGAATGATACTATTGCAAAAATATGGAATATCTACAAATGACACAAAACAGTTTTGCTTACCAGCAAACACTTCTAGATAAGTAAAATGTATATTGTCATAATTAATGACTTTACATTTTTAAATCAGATCAAGCATTGTAAAAGATAATAATAAAAAAGTCTAAATTTAATATAAATTTTAGACACTCAAAACTCAAGTTACGTTCTTAGAGTTTTAGAATCCTTTCCATTCTTTCAGCTGACTTCTGTCTTATCAGTTTCCTGTCAATCTGCAGGTGCAGCAGCTCATTAAGGTCTGTAAGCTCTTGACTGCATCCCTGTTTTTGCATGATTGGGCTTATGTGGGTACGGTAATTGTTTTAAAAACGTAAATAAATACAAAGTGGCTTCACTGCTTTTTCTTAGGATTGAGTAATTTCCCACAGGGAACCCTATTGTAATTTTTATCTGTGCAAATTTTTATTCTTCTCTGCTAATCTGGTTTGGGCATATGGTTGCATGTATAGACAAGACCGTTTTAAAGTTGAGGTTAACATTTTCTATTGAAAGAGTATTGAATCTATGGATATGATCAAGGGCTCCGCCAGGAATCTTGGGCCCGGTGTCCAAAAATTAAATTGGGCCCCTTCTGCGCAGCTGCTGTTACATTTTCTGGAGTCTATCTGACCCATCCAAATCGTCACAATTTTGACGGCTTGCAACTGCCTTGCTTTCTTTGGTCCAAAACTAATACTACTTCAATATTTACTTCCAGCTAATTTTCACATGCAACAGTCCGCATACTGTGTGCAAATAGGTTGCTTAGCTTTTTGAAGTTAGTTTTAGCTTACTGAAAGGTCTCTACTCACCACCAACAGTCACAGGAGACGTAAAATATACTCAAAGCAATCTGGACTTCTCAAAAAAGGCTATGTTGTTGCATTTTGTTCAAGCTGCTCTATATAACTTTAATTAAAAAAATGTCTTCTCCAATTTTGTTTTGTTTTGTTATGTTTTTTTATTATCATTTTATAAAGATTGTTTGAATTTCTGTCAGTAATAAATATGTTGTTTTTGTTGTGTAACTGTAAAAAAAGCAGAGAGACAGAAGAAATCCCCATGGACTCCCTGGAATGATGCTTGTCACTGAACACAGTGTTGCTCCCCTTTTTCACTGGGACAGAAGCGAGGTTTTATTTTGATGTCTCTAACAACACTTAACAACAATGAGCACTAACTCATCTGTTAAGTGTGTTAAAAGGTACAGGGACAAGTTAATTATATGAATAGATTTTTTTACTGCTAAAAACAAAACAAAAAATATATATACATTTTGTTACTGACAAGGCCCCCAAATTGTTTCCTATTTCAATAGGAAAATAATAACAATAAAAAAAATAAACAACTATTTTGTGGGAGAGCCCCTTGTCAGTCAGGGCTATTGGAATTGTCTTAAAGTTTCCCCCCTAATCTCCGCTGCTCTACGGACCTCAGTTAGCATGCTAAATGTTACCGTTAACAGCAGCAATATAGGCAAAGGATGGGCTGAATATGACTTGTTTAAAAGGTTTGCCAAAAGAAAACCTCCTCTGTCTAAAATTAATTTGGCAATTGGATTTAAGATTTTAATGATGAACCATAAGACTTGTGAATCTATGACTTGTAGACTAATGAGAGTGGAGAGTGGCCATAATGCTGATTCAAAGCTAAATTCAATGTATCATTCTAGCTTTCAAGGTTAGAGGTAGTTAATTAGGGCATGTTTTGCAGCCTTAGGATCTGCTCACCTTGATGTTACTGAGTTAACCAAATTAGATTAAGAAAAGATTCCAGATGTCGCCGAAGGCAGAAATTACCATTAGAAATGGATATGATCATGTAGAAGATAATTATTAACAACTACTGCTGCTAATGGTGCTTCTACAAGCCGTAGAATAAAGGGATGGACTCTCATGAAAACTTTCTTTTTTCCATAACTGTGAGCCAGAGCCTAAAAAAAAAACAGTTTTTCAATTATCTGAACTAATCAGTTGTCCAGTGACAGTCAGAAGCTAACTTTCCATTTCTATCCATCAATGTTTTGTGTAAACATTTGGGTGTTCTTTGAGTTGGAGAATACTGCATCTTCAAAGTTCACATGTTCTCTACTGAATTTTGATTTGAAGTTAGTTAAATGTTAGTGATAGTAAAATTTTACAAATCACATTCTGTGAATGTTTTCTATTGCCAAATTAAGAAGTAGCAACACTTCTGCCTATTTCTTTCTTCTCCATTATTGCATTCATTATTATTATTTCTTTTCCCTTGATTTTTAAAATGGTTTGTGCGATGAGATTTTTTTTTCTGCCTTAATATTATTTTTCCCTCTCACTGACTTATAATAAACAGAACACATACACATTTAGAATATTTCCCGTTGTAAAACTAAACTAATAACATTCAACTAAGTTATGATTTATGAAATATTAATCTAATATCCTTTTCTTTAATTAGCTTGTACACATTTCTATAGAGAGCAGTTAGCAGAAATCCAACACATCTTTGTGGTATCTATAACCCTGAAATGAATTGAGGATGTTTAATAGAGAGCGTTAATTGAGAGTTCTCAATGGTGCATAACAATTTCTTTTTCGATTAAAGTGTACTGAGTGACTGTCTTTTTTCTAGAACCCTAGCTCAGCCACCAGGAAATCAATATGGTCCTTCTCTTTGGTCTTGAAAGCTTCAGCAATGATTCGGGCGGCCTCTTCGTGTTCCTGTCCTCTCAGGGAAATTCCGTTGACTTCTAGGATGACCTGACCAACCTTCAGCTGGCCACAGTTATGAGCTGAGCCTCCTTTCTGTCAATGTGGAGGAAAGGAAAGAAAGGACAAATTAGTAAGACACACTGACATGTAGATGACTGTTACAGTGCCAATATTTTCTTGAAATAGGTGACGTAGTCACAAAGTACTTAAAAAAGACAAAAGTGGGTGGTTGGGTGGTGCAGAGGTCAGTGGGGGCGCCCTGTAGGCTACAGACCTCGATCCGACTGTCCCGAGTGTGACTCCCATGACTTCCCTTGCTGCATGTCTTTCCCCCCCTTCTCTCTGCCCCTTCCTGTTGGACTACTATCAGCCAGTGCCAAAAAAAAATCTTAAAAACAAACAAAAAAAAAACTGCCTAAAGTCCTGGAATGTGATTCAACTCATTTCCAGTGATTACTCAATTCAGTTGATTACATTTTCATTTTGCTGGGTTTATGAGTTAGTGTCTGTCTGTATTCTGAAGTCAATTCCATCATGTCCATGAGGCCACAGAAGACAGTGAAGTCAAGTATCATGTGTCAGAGCTTCCTGGACATTTTGAATATCACATTGAAAAGTGAAGCTTTTCCAGTGCATAGGTCACAGCATTTAAATTTGCTGTAAGAACATGTAAAAAATGTGAATCACTGTGCAAAGAATTATTTGCTATGTAGCTAGTAGCTTCTAGTCAGCAAAGATGATTCAGGCATCTGATTAGATTTCCTGGTCCTACTTAATAAAATACCTTGGTAACCTGACAATCAGAGAGACTGATACAAAAAAAGTAGACAGGTTGTCCACACAGTCACAGAAAAAAAGTCTAACCAGACTGAAGACTGGAGCGTATTGGAGCGCTAGGTGTTCAGACATAGGATGTTATCACTCCTCACCTTAATCCTCCATCATACACCTGGTCCAAAATGGATTTGCATTAATAAACTGCACTGAATGGTGTAAATATCAGCTAATAATAGAAAAGCTTACTGAAGCAGAGAGATGACGGAGATTATTTTGTACTGTTAAATTGTCCCAACTTTGTTTGTCTCTTATTAAACCAAAACATGCTAGATAAAATCATGGCTTGAACTCTTAATCAGTACCAATTATTTTTGCCATCTTACCTGAATGGTCACAATGCGTGGCAAAGGTTGCCTTGTATTCGCTCCTCCCTCTATAGCAATTCCCAATGTATTGGAATTTTTCACCACTCTGACTAGGGCAGTGTTGAGTGCTGAAATAGGTGAGCTTGTCTGCTGGGAAACAAGGTGAAGACAGGTAAGCAGGAGATGCTCTGTGGTACTATTGAGGATTAGAAAGGTGGCTATACTCTTAAATATCTAAGTAAAAGAAATAACGCACAGAGACGTAGTTCTTGCTGCTAGGCCATATGGGAGCTGGAGATTTATTACACTTCCACGGATTCCTCATTACAGTTTCTTCAGTTCATTACAAAATCTTCATCATCATCGTCTTGTCACAAAAAATCTCCTCGAAGTCTTAACATCAACCTATTTTATACCTTCTCATCTTCATCAGTGTGTGTTGGAAAGTTTCAACCAATGGCGTGCTACTGTTGTTTTGCAGAAAGATTCTGGCACGCTTTATACTGAGTGTGTATTGGGCGACCTTTAAAATATTTTGGACCTCACGAACTCAACATCTGCTCCATTTCAGAATTGCTGAATAGGACAATTTATCTCAAGTTGTTGATTTTATCTTGCACAAACAGACATCCTTTTCCAGTAAATTCTGGTCCATTTGCGCTTTGCACGCAAATGGAAGGAAAGAATTCGGTCAGGTTGACCTAGTGCGAAGCCAAAGTCTTGCCGAGGCGCCAGTGTCTTTTTTCCGCCAAACAACTCCTTAGATAGTATTTCCGCTCTTACAGTACATCATTTGCCTACTGATGTTTATTGATGAAATTTAAAATCTGGTCCCAATAGTGTGTTCAAATGAGTGGAGGCAGTTCATCCTACTTTGAATATTTCAGATTTGTTTGAACTGTCCACAGGCAGAGATATGTGATCATTATGACATATTGCTATTATATAATTCAGCATAACATTTTATCTTTGTGACTTTGTTCATGAAGACTTAAAGTGTATTAATGTGTTTGATGCTGAGTAAATAAAAATGGTGGTCCAGGGGAGAAAAGTAAAATTGGATTTTAATGTTGAGCCTGGGTCCATGAAAACAGAAACGCTTTGAGGATTAGGAACATCATCAAGGCCAGTACAGCTCCACACCTCCCAACAATCCTTCAGCGCCTACTGGGAACCAAGACTCTTTATCAAAGGCATCATCTTATCAAGGCCAGGACAGCTCATCAGAAATTTTGTAACCTGAAGTGATGATTCTGAACTTTACTGAGAAATTGGATCGTCACGTTTTGCTGGGTACTTCTCTCCTGAGCTCCCAAAAAGCATGTTTCGCGGATAAAATTACTTCTTATCTTAGTGTACCAAAAACAACACCACCTGACCCCGATTCCCCAGAGCACTGTCCAATCATTTCTGAGGTCTAAGATTGGGTGCCAGACATTGTCCTTGCGCCTGTGTCATTTGTTATCTTTGAAAGTACTTTATCCATTGACTCACTTAGCCAAACAGCTACTATCCCAAAACATTCTTTCACAATCAACACAGCAGAAACATTTAAGTAAATCTACTCTTCTACCTCAGTTCTGCTCTGCATTTCCAGAACCAGAACCAAACATGGAGAAGTAGCATTCAGCTTCTCGCTCCACAAATCGGGAACAAACTTCCGGAAAATTGTAAAGCAACTGAAACACTGAGTTATTTTAAATCAAGACTAAAAACCCACCTGTTTAGAGTTGCTTTTGAAACATTATAAAGGAAACAATCAACATTTCGATGTGTAATGAAGCCACTTCACAATTGTTGACTGTGCTCTATAACTTTGTATTTTTTGTGTTTTAATGATGTGAAGCACTATTAACTGCCTTTTTGCTGATATGTGCTATATAAATACACTTGATTGATGACAGCCTTACTTGTCTTGTGGCTCCTGTAGGAGGCATGTGGGCCCCTTGCAGTTCCAGATGGCTCTGCTTATTTTTGGTTGGTCTTGGGCTGCCATCCTTAGTAAGACCGCTGGTCTCTCCTATATCTACACCGCTGTCTTCACTCAGAGTCTGACCACTGTCTGACAACTGAGACAGGGCACCTGGAAGAGGGAGGATCAGGATAATACACCTTTTATGAACTTGTATTATCAAAAAATGTCAATGTCTACAGATGTTCAAATAAGGTTTGGTCTTTTCAGTGAGCATGTTCAAGCTGTAGCTTTTTCTATCAACTCTGTCACATTATCATGTGCCACCGCTTACAGAGCGGAGTGAGCTCTGTAAGTGTAATATGTAGTGAGGAACATATTAAGCAGACGTCTCCAACTTGCAGATTCACTAGATGCACATAAAAAAGCTTCATGTGGCCTTTAGATTAGCTCAAGAAAAAGGTGCAGAGGTTTTCATGGAATAGGTTTCCATGGCCAAGCAGCTAAATCCATCCTCTTATGTCACATTAAATTAAGTGCTGAATGCAAAAGTGTAACTTATGCTGTCACTGGACTCTAGAGCAGGGAGATCTGTTCTCTAGATGTATCATAATTATCTCCCTGGTAAATCTAATGAACTAGTTTAGACTTGATAGTTGCCAGGAGGCTGATACTTGCCGGACTGCATTCTGTCCGGTGTAGAGTTTGCAACTGATGGTTGTAGTTTTACAGTTATGGAAAGAAACTCTTTGAACATGGTTGAACATGGTATGACAAGATTTTGGCCAACTTCATGTTCTTGACTCTGTGAAGCAGTTTAGAGATATCCCCAATCAGCTACAACATGACTGATTACCACTGCACAAAGCAAGGTCTATAGAACTGAATGTATGAGTTAGATGTTGAAGAACCTGAATGATCACAATGGATAATATAACCTGAAAGCTTTAGGGTGAATTAGAATAGAGACGTAAACAAGCTTTTCTCATTCAATTTTACCTGATATCAGAAAATTTTTTTCTGAAGTTATAATTAGGATGTTATTGAAATATATTTTCCTTTCTGATGAGCTAATAATTTGTTAGAGTGGCTTTGCTTTTCTTGTGATAAGTTTGAAGTTATGACCGTATAGATTCAGACTGCAGGGAACTGACCACTTTTTCTAATCATGTTATCTCCACAATGAGAACTTAATGTTCTCATTCTGTTTTTACTCCTAGCTTTTATGCTTAGTTTTTAGGATAATAAAGGAAGGCAAAAGTCCAGAACCGGCGTTATCTGAACATGGAATAAACACAGACAACTTCTCTCAAATATACAAGAGTTTATTAGCAAAATGAATTAAACTTCAGAGTTAAAACATGTTATTCAGCCAACTCAATGAGCTAGTTACACACACAACTAAAATTACTGAGAAAAAGATAAAATGATTAAACTAAAACTACTAGAAGTATAACCTGTCAAAATAGTACCATTAAAATGATGCAATTATGTAATTCAGTATGAATTGATAATATTGAGAATCCAGATTGATTAAATGAAGAAATTGCCATGTATTAATTAGTTTGTCTAATTCAGGTTAATTTACACCAAAATAGGCTTTTTGTTATACAGCAATACCAGAAACATTTTGCAAGGAAGTGTTTTATTAAAATTTTGACTGAAATATAAATCATTAACCCTTTATGAAAATTTATTCTTAGTCTGTTCATCCCACATTGATCATTTAAATAGTCGGAGTAGTAAAATGGCAGATTGGGAGCGTGTTGCCACTCAAAATAACGTCTTAAGTGGTCCACAAAAATCAAGTGTTTTGCTGTTTATACAATCTAATTTAAGTCTGAAACATTGTAAATAAAATGAAATGTTTATGAACATCATGGATCCACTGTGGTGGACTATGCTGGTATAAAAGCTATGTTTTAGAATGTGGGAGCCCTTAAAATGACTTTAGCATCTAAAGTTACCTGTACCTTAGCTTGAAGGAACATTTAAGTAAAATGGAATAAAAAGTTATGTAATCAAAAATACACTTAATGGATTCACACTCTTATGAAACATAATACAGACATTTAAACTGATCATCCTTGTCAGGATCTGGAGTTGTTTATCTTTGGTTTTGGGTTTTGTTTGCTTCTGTGTTTCTTCGTCTTTAATTTAGATCAGCTGTGATTTGTTTCACTTTGGTCTAGTTCTTTTGTTGGTATTCTAGTTTCATCATTGTTCTGTGGTAGCTTTTTCTTTTTATTAGATCTGTTATGTTTATTTACTGTTTATAGTTATTCTTCGTTACTCTAGTTCTGTTATTTTCTTCAGTCTAGCTATTCTTTAGTATCAGATTTATTTCTGTTCCCCTCTGTACTCTTCATTGCCCACTGTGTCTCTCTCGCTCCCAGTGTCCTCTGTCTGCCTTTCTGCTCTCTCTCCTCACACCTGGAGTCAGTTTACAAATCAGTCTGGTTCCTTTGTCTCAGCAGTCACCCTCCCAGTACTTAAGTTCCTCTCTTTCAGTCTTTCCTTTATGGTCTCTGTTGTTTCTTCTCTGTTTATTCTCTGTAATCTGTGTGTGTCCTTATGGTTTTCAGTTTCTGCTACCTTGGATTATGTTTTGCATTTAGTCCTGGCTTTCTGTGAAATATTTTGTAAGTTTATTTTTCATATTTTTTTTTCACTAAATACTTCATCATCAACTCCACTTATCCTTTGTTCTGCTTTTGGGTCCTCCACTCATCAACCATCATCAATCATGACAATCCTAAGCTATTATTACTGCCTAGGTACCATACTGTGAACAGAGTTCAGATGGCGAGAGGAACTTAGAGTGAATGTCACCCTCAAATCAACTTGTTTTTGCTGATAAACTGTCTGAATATGTCATTTGGAGTTCTGTCATTATGTTTCTGTGCAGATTCAACCTTTTTGTGCAATTCTTTCAGTTTGGTATTATTTTACCTAAAACTGTCTCACAGTCAAAAAGTCTATGGCCAAATGGTTCTTAGGCAGATTAATTTTCCCATTGGTTGCAGCAGCACAGCTTGGTACAACTTCATCACTGTGGGCATAAAAGCACAACATTCCCTCTCTTTCCATCTCTTTTTACCCTCCACCTGCCTGATGGTGAGTCAGGAGTTGGAGTAGCAAGTGTTGCCATGGTGACTGGCGAACACTGATTGATGGCATTACTCAGCTTTACAAAACAATGTGGACACGGAGTGGAGTGAATATTGGTGAAGGTATGGTGTTAAACAGATGACTGTGTGAGACTGGCTGGAAAGCCGAGGGAGCAGGAGAAGCTAATGGCAGCTAGTGGCCACTCTCACTGCTTGCTTAGGACAAAGAGGAGAAAACACTCTGCAGTCTGTAGAGTGTTTTCTCCAACAACACAGAAAAAGAGTGGCTTTATCACTAGCTGTTTTGAAAATTGTCACTAAAGGAGTCCGGAAAATCGCTAAATATAGCCACAATGTGGAGAAGTTGACAACAGTGCTTGCTCTGTCCTGATCACAGTCCCATTCACCCCCTCTGCTCATCACACAGTAGGCCATGTCTGTTGTCTCTGCCCACTTTAGCAAAATCTGCCAGGGGCAGGGCTATGCTTTCAGAGGGTGGATAGTTACACTTGAAGGATTAAACTGGTGACCTCTATGTCAGGAGTGCTTAGGTGCTGTGAGAAGGTGGGTGGTTTAGCTCCACAGTAGAACGGATTGCAGCAGTGGTTGGGGATCTGCACAGGCATATTCTTAGCTCTGGTTTGGTACCAGCTTACAGAGGGGTTGTGATCAGGCAAGCCTGGGGGTTTCAACAATGGTAAACGGCATCAGAGGGTTGCGGTTTCACCTGCACTACTAGAACAGCTGGAGCACTTGATTAGGGGCTTGTTTCCGGTTAGAGGCTGGCAGTAATCACAGCTGTGCCGAGAATCTCCTTCTCAGTTCAGGGCCTATGAACAAATGGAGCATTTAGCAGTAGCTGTGCATGTCTAACATAGCTCAACTTTGGAAAGTTGGGGAGTCTTCTGGTTTCAGCAGCATTCAGCTGGCATGACTCAGTAAAGCTGTGTCTCTCAGCTCTGGAATGAGCATCAGCTGTTATCCTTGCCCACTGGTGGAGTGGCAGCCAAAGAAATCTTGGGGAATCTGCATAGTTTCAAGGTTTCTTCTGTAGAAACTGAACAAAGCAGGATCAGTTTTATTCATTCAGTATAGGTACTGAATCTGTGAAACAGCATATATATATATATATATATATATATATATATATATATATATATATATATATATATATATATATGTATTTTTTGTTTATTTTTCTTTTTTTTTAATTCCAAAATTACAGCAGTTGCAGGCCCTTCCAAGACATCACAGTTTCCTTCTTAAAACTCCTCCTGCTGCTGGGACTAGAGTCAATGCAACATTGTCAAATCCGTTTATCATACCAGCTAGTATTTAGTCCTTCAGTCCTTCACTGCTGGAAGCACAACAACATGCGTACTCTTTATGAGGGACAGCTGCAAAATTAACCACTTAATACAATTAGCTAAGATTCGCTAGATAGATGACTATTTACCATTAAAGACTGACTGCTAAATAATGCAAAATTTGACAGCATTATGTTATAACTATGGAATATAGATTTAAATTTTGATCAAATTTAAATCTATATTTATGCATTGCTTGATTTGGTTATTTACTTGTTTAAAACAACATTTATTGGTACCTGCTATTATATAAATAGACTGAATTGAGTTGAGCAAATGTACTCACTCTAACACTGGTGACATACCTCTTTGCTGTTGTCTGGAGTCTGCAGACAGCCGGTTCATGTCTGGAACGATGATTTTGTGGGTGAGGGCAGGTGAGCATGGCCGGTCTGGACTACATGATAGAGAGGCAGGTATCATGTGAGAGGGGCATGGGGAAGGACACGGCGAAGGACGCGGTGAAGGATGAGGTGATGGCATTGGAGATGCTTCTTTAGAGGAGGAGGCAGACTTTGAAAAAACAGATGACTTTTCATATGAGCTTGACCGAGAAGAAAGTTTGACTGCTGCCTCTGGTTGAACAAATATGGAGGAGTCCCGATGGTGCAGGAAGCCCGGACATGTTTGGTGTCCTGAAGTGAGCCGGTTGAAGTGGCCAGCATGCTGAGTGAAGTGTGAATGTGTGTATTGCTCTGAGCCAGAGAGGTGAGGGGTGCTCTGGCAGGTATGTTGGAGTGTATTGAGAGATGTATGATATTTTGTAGCAGCACAGGTATGCTGGGGAGATGTTGAGAAGGGCTGCTGGGAGGTAGGCAAGGATTTTAGTGACTTGTGGAAGCATTCTTGAAGCAGCCGAGTGGGACCAGGAAGAGGTACACTGGAACTGGGCTGGAGGAGCCGGGCTGAGGGCTGCTGACTGAGCTCTTTGTCTCTGGTTTGAATATTCTGGGCCTGGACAGGTGCAGCCCTGAAAAGTGGAGGAGAAGACCTCGCCTCATCCTGTCAGTGAAAATGAAGAGTGACATGAAGAGGGAAATTTGAAAATCCCCTTTCTGTTCTTTAATGATAGAAGTGCTTGTAATTCTACAGGGAAGGCTCTCAGATGTTTCAGTTAAAATGACAAAATTAATGAAATCACTAAATACATATCCATATGTATATCCTACAACAAGGAGATTACAGTCATTAACATGTCTCTCGTTGAGAGACATTGAGTGCTTTTCAAGACAGTAAATGTCACCTAGTAAAACCAAACAAAATCCCAAAAAAGTGGATGAGAAACTAAGAATTGAATTGGTCAGAGTGTTCATAAACTCTAGCTTAACCAAATGGTGCACAAGGGCATTAAGAGGAACTGAAGCTGAAGACATGAGAGAACAGGAAGGTGTGTTTTTGTGCAAATTAAAAGTACGCCTGAGAATAGGTGTGAAAAGCAAAACTTTGTAGTCAATATGAAATTCAATCACTAGCCTAGAGGTTTATGAAGAACATGACCAGGTGGACACCAGGTCTTTGTCAATTACTGCTGCTGCTAGTCTGAAGTAACTGAAAGGGAAAGGAGTTTGGCTGAAGATTCCAGCTCCATAGAGAGACTTTGGGTAAATAAGCAGCACATTGTAAGAGTAGTTGAGTTTAGGCAAGCTGAATGGGAGATTCAAGGACTTCTCAAACATACATGCATGAGTCAAAGCAACACTTCGGATATGTTTTATTTATTGAGATAATGATGCAAAAAAGGATTATACACAAAGTCAAGAAAATTATAGACAACCCTGAGAAATAGACTCTCCAAGGAAAACAAGTACAGAGGCTTTTTCAAATTTGCTATGACATAGACTGCAACAGGAGCTCCTCCCTGCCCAGTCATCACTTTCTACAATAACTCTTTGAAGAATCTTGAATTAATTTCAGCCACAGCAACATTAAATTTTTCTTTGGGATCAATAAAGTATTTTGGAATTCAACTGAATTAAATTTTGATGAGGGAATAACATTATAACATAATAACATGATATAAAACAAAAACAAAAAAAAAGAATAATAGCCTCTCTTTAAGAGTATTGTTTTAATGATTTGTTCTTGAAACCTTGAAACAGTAGAAGGTTGCTAAGGGCAGCACCCATACTCTTAAACCTGAGAAGTGGAAAGAATCATTTAGGAAAGAACTTGGTTCACATGTCCTCTTCATTACCTACACAAATCAAAATTTTTAATTTTCTAGAACTATTATTCTCATATTGCTGTATAAAAACACAAAACCCTCATCATATTTTATGAAGTTCAGTTTTTTGTTCAGTGGTGAGATGACCACCAATTCTAGGAAAACTGAAGAGATGCAGATTGACCCTCAATTCAAGAGGTGACAACTCCCCACTTTTAATTCATGAAGAGAAAATCAGTCAGGTCAGTTCTAATAGATATCTGGGTGTTCACTGAGATGATCTGTTCAGATGCGAAATTTCATATGTTGTGCTCCCACCTACAGCATAAACTGTATTTTTAACCAATACTGAGGATTCAAAAATACTTTATAAATCACAAAAGAAAATTAGATCTCTGGGGTTGACCAGAAATGTATGTTTTTATTCTATCAGGCTATATTGGAAGAGAACAATCAGGTTTGTGGTAGGTAATCTCTCTGTTGAACTGGAATGTAAACTTAATCATCTGGTACAAATGCCAGTGAAGGTTATAGGGAGGACTGATAATTCCTCCCTGCAGTCCATTTGGTCTGTCCTTGCTGAGGGTACTGTTTGATCTCACTTACATCCTCAACTTGCTCCATGAACTAACTGTCTGGGAGGCTGCATAGAGCCCCCACCTGCAGACTTAATAGATTTAAATTAATCAGAATAATAAATATGTAAGGCATATAGTTTACTGGTATGTTGATGCTCTAGTCTGATGGTGTGTTTGGAATATGATGGAAGGTGCCACATATGTTCACAATCAAAATTAGACCTGGCGTTATGCAAGTAAAGAAAAGAGTCCCATACCAGTGAAATGTTTCGGAAGGCATTCCTGTTCTTTTCTTGTTCTTTTTCTATCCAGTTGCCAGTGGAAGCTTCAGCCTGAAAGAAAAAAATCACAGTTTTAATGCAAGTGTAAATGTGAAAGGCATATGGTCTAGTTTAAATTGCTGAAGCCAGATGGATGAGCCTTGGACAACAGGACGGCAGAATGAGTCCTTGAACAAACCGTTGAATAATTTAAAGCTTTATGTCTTAATGATTCATTGCAGCAGTTTTCAAAAATGGACCTCAGGCGCTGATCTTTTTTTCATACAAAGGGCATTTATATGGTGTTTTAGTAATATAAGAATACACTCATTTTCTTCAGTGAATAAACAAAACAAAAAAAAAATCTGCTCACTCTACCTATCTGGCAGACTGCGTAGAGCCTCCACCTGTAGACTTAATAGATTCAAATTTTAATTTGTACCTTATGGTGCTATTTTCTGTTAATCAAGCTACAAATCTGAAATCCTTCAAAGGGTTAATGTGAGAGAGTTCAACAGGCTCTGGTGCTAAAGGAAGAAAGTCATAATTATAATGTGACCCAGCAGAATGAGGTCTCTGTGGATTGATGCGGACTAAAAGTGATCATCAATACAATGTGCTGTAGTCTCTGCTATGACCCAGAAAGCTGCACTTTGTTGAGGGAAACTGAGGGAACAACAGAAAGATTTGATTTCAATGTCACTTGTAGCCAAGTTATTTACCTGTTAAAGTTGACAATCATGTAATTTCCTTTTAATAACATTACAATGGTAATTTTGAACTTGCTATATTTTTAACTGAGGTCAATTCAGCTCAGATCAACAATTGACATCACAAAATCTTTTTAGTTATTCAACAAAAACTAAATCACAGTGCTGTGGGAATGTGTCAAAAACTGTTTAAACCAAACAGATTAGCAACATTAAGTCTCAGTCTCCTCTATTAATGAAAATCTGACTTCATCAGATTTTCATTAATATATTGTTAGGGAAGAAAAAAGGTCCTTCAAAAACGAAGTTCTGGATAGCTTTAGTAAGATGTAAAATATGTATAAGAGGTCAGGGTAATACACAGGCAGTGTGTGTGACAGCATTTCTGACACTCAGGGTTATTTACTGCAGCCCCAGTCTGGTGAGGAACAACTTATGAGACACCTACACACACATGCACACACACAGAGAGTATAAGGATTTTTTCTCAGTGCTTTTCTCAGAAAAGTGGACAAACTATCTTAAATGATAATACAAAGGCATCAATAACTGGACATAAGGGGACAGCGACAATTGTTTTCACTCCATTGTATGAAATAAAAGTTATTTTATTTCATCACTCTTCTCTGACTGGGATCTGTGGTGAGGGATGTTAAAACAAAAACCTCATAAATAGATAAAGAAAAATTGTTTGGTGACCTGACCTTTTCTTTACAACAACCAATGCAAAATTTTCTGAAAATTTAACAGGACTGACCTAAACCAGTCCTTTTAGAAAAGTTGCTCAGATTGTTGAGGTTTACAGACATGTTTTTCTGCTCTTCTGTTTTCAGGTTATACTACAGGATTTTAGTTAGGATGTGGTCTAGACTTTAAGTAGGCCATTACAAAGCATTTATTATTATTTGAGTCATTTTGTTGTACATTCGTTGCTGCATTTAAGATAATCTTGTTGTATGACAGTAACTAATTGTCTCACGAGTTTAAAACGAAAACGAGAGACTAATCCAAAGTGGAAGACAATCAAAAGGGAAAATAAGGCATAAAAATTGCGATTGGAATTTACCACAATGCATAGTGACAAGATACAAAGCATTTTGGGAGATGGTCCTTTGGACAGTTGCGACACAACTGAAGCTTTTTGACAAGGCACATCAGCTCTATGTTCACATGCAAGAAAAGAACACTGTCCCCACTGTGAAGCATGGAGGAGGCTCAGTTATGCTCTGGGAGGCTTTGCTGCATCAGACACAGGGTGCCTTGAATGTGTGCAGCAGGCGATGAAATCTCAAGACTATCAAGGCATTCTGCAGAAAAATGTGCTGCCTAGAGTCAGAAAGCTTGGTATCAGTTGCAGGTCATGGGTCTCGACCCAGAACACAAAGAAAAACACCAAAGAATGGCTAAGAGAAAAACATTGGACTGTTCTAAACAGGCCTGCCATCAGTCCTGATCTAAATCCTGTTGAACATCTGTGGAAGGAGCTGAAACTTCTGGAGAAGGCACCCTTCAACTGGAGACACCTGGAGCAGTTTGTGCATGAGGAGTGACCAGAACACCTGTAGACAGGTGAAGAAATCTCTCTGACAGTTAGAATTTGTTTGTTTGCCTTAAAAGGTTGCGCAACAAAATATTAAATTATAGGTTGAACCAGATTTTAAAATCAATGTCAAATTTTCATTGTTTGATTTTCAGTTTTTTTTTTTTTTTTTTTTTTTTTTTTTTTTCTTTTTTTTGTTTTTTTAGATTAAAGTTTTTTTTGTGCCCAGGGGGGACTTTTTTGTTAA
>NW_015113079.1:282614-287965 GCF_001443285.1 Poecilia latipinna | reverse complement strand
GATTTTAAAAAAAATTTTAAATTTTTTTTTTTTTTTTTTTTTTTTTTTTTTTTTTTTTTTTTTTTTTTTATCATTTATTAGTCTTGTTAGATTAAAGTTATTTTAGTGACCAGTGTGGACTTTTTGGTTAATAAAGGACAATAACAATGTTGTCAATGGGTGTATATCATATTTGTTGTCAAAAGTTGTTCTATGAATCAAATGAAGTGATTTGAATGGTTTCTGATCTGGGTACAATATGTTCATTTCATTTTAAGACCTGAAATGGATCATTTATTTAACATGTTTAACAAAGCAATGAAAACATTCAGCAAAAATGATGAAAAATCTTGCTTTTAATTTCTATTTCAGAAACTTTCTTGCATTATCAACTAACAGACTTCATTCTGACTACTAAGGCGAATGCAGTCAAAAACACAAGAATGGCATCAAAACACTAAAGGTGGATTTCACATCGTCAGGTATTACAGAGAGGGCGGTTACCACTGGATGGCTGATCTGTCCTGCATCATGTATCACAAGAGCTGCATGGCTGCAATGGCCTGATGGATGTAGCACTCTGAGACCTCCTTGCCAGGCCTGATGAGCCTCCCTTTGATGGTGCAACACCAGACTGTCGTACACCTCCAGATCCTGAGGAGCCACTAAACTCCTGACCTCAGACAACAAGGACAACTGTGGGTTGGATAAGAAATGAAAGCAGAAAATAAAATAAGAGCATATTGAAAGAGAGCGTGGCTTGTGATTGCAATCAGGTCAGGTCTTCCTCACACTCCTTTACCTTTGCATGGGTGTTGAAAAGCTCAGAAAGAGCCATGGTCAATGGCTCCACATTGATGTGTCCTTGCTGATACTCCTGCAGGTAGTAGGCCATGGTCTGCCTCTCCTGTTCTGTCAGCAGCATGTAGGCCTGTTGCTCCAGAGACACCTGAGCACCAGGTGGGCTAACCCCTCTGTACCCTGCCGACTGAGAGAAAAGATTGTTTTTCAGTAAGAAAAATCCAAAGCACCAAAGGAGCGAAAGATGCATGGTTGCTTGACTGGTAAAAATGTACTACAGTAACCCTGCCTTGTGATTACAAATAAGTTAGATAGATTAAATATAAATATAAAAATAATTCATAAAAGTGCCAAAGATGTGTGAGAGTGGTGAAGTGAGAACCAATCTTTGAAGAGACTTTGCTTTTAATGAAATCAGATTTTACAAAGCCAGAACTCATGTGTGATTGGTTAATTGAAGACCACTTCAGCTCACTGGATAATAAAAGTTAAACAACATTGGTTAAATGTCTGCTCTGAAGCACTGTGGAAACAGAAGAGCTGTCGTTTTTATGGTCAAGAATCAACAGTGACTTCTGCGACATGGTACTGCAGCTGACAATCAGAATCATTCTTCTATGGACCTACATGCAAAACTGGTGACAAGTTGTCTGAAACTGCTGGATACCAGCTGGAAAACCCAAATCACAGCTGTTAGTGGCAGGGAACTGTTAAATGCTAACAGTCTCACCTCCCTCTGTAGGCAAAAAGGCTTCTGAAAGACAACTTAATGGTATTCAAAATAAGCTGTTACAGACCCGAAAACTCTGTTAGTGCATTAAGAGGAGGCAAGGGTCTTGCCTGAGTGCAGTGGCGGATGTGGAAACTGTTACAAAAATTACAAAAGATAAAATTAACTGACAGTGAGGTAATTCTGGAAGAAATTGGCCGGTAAAGGCTATTTTACAACAAAGTGAGGGGGGACAGGGTGAGCCAAGATGGCATCCTTGTAAGACTTCTGTTCTCAAGCTCCGCTAAAAACTATACTTAAATCCACAACTTAAACATCCCCGTTTAGTTTGGCATCTTGGTCTTTAATACAATCATGCACAGATTGGAAAATAAGAGAAAAGATCGTAAGTCATCCAACATAAACAGTGTAAACCTTGATTTGCATAATTACGCCAACATCTCTGCTACTGCCGAAGCCTCAATGGATGTCGGGACTCTACACTCTGGCTGGGTGGCTTTATACAAAGGCTTTGTACAAAGGGTTTGCTTTGCACAAAGAAGGTTTTCCCTTCTTTGTGTAAATAAGGGAAAGCCCTGAGCCGCTACCGACGACCCAGAAGACATTGCTGTAAAACTCTCTACCATTATCAATTATAAATTATAAAATATAATTTTATAAGATACAAAATTATATTTGTATTTAAGTGTGCTGTACCGGCGCAGAGTTATCAAATCAATTTGTAATTCAGTCCATTTATGTCTGTGTTTAAAAAACAAATCAGAAAACAGAAAATGTTTTGAATCAATTCAGTAATGTTTTTCTGTATTGGATCAGTGTCGGTATCGGCCGATACAGATATCTGTTACCCTAACCCAACCCAAGCATTATGTAACAAGTGGACGAATCACTCTTTCAAAAGCTGCCTTGATATAATTGGCTGTATTTTGGCAAACTGCCACTAATTAAAAACGATACATTTTACAACGGCCCTAATCTGGCTTAAGTTTAAAATCTCCATCCATCTTCAGTTAGTTTCAAATAAATTTGTAGCATGAGGAATTAACAGCAATGTTACTTTCTCACCTTTCCAAATACAGGTGTAGCTCTGGCAGATGACGGTCTGCAAGAGGGACAAAATATCAAATATTATACATGTAATGCATGAGAAAAACAGTGTCAACTTCACAGCATAAAAGAGGAAGATCTGCCTTGACAGATTTCAACAGAGGATCAAAGCACAGCAATTCACTTAGTTCTTATTATTTCTTCATAGTACACAGAAGAACTGCAAGGTCGTAATTGTGTAGTTGATTTTAACAGAATAAAATAATCCTTTTATTGTCCCTCAATTGGAAAATTAGTGCATCAGCAGCAGACAAATGAAAAAACATGCAAACATACACCTGAAACAACAAGGCAAATGTTGTACACAAAATACAAACTATACAGTTATGAAGAGTACCAGATGTAAAAGGTATAGAAAGGGTGCTTTTGTATATTTAAGTAAAAATAAACAGCAATGCAGAAAAAAAAAATGTTCTTTGTACATTGCAACTACTAAAGCTCCCAGTCTCCTTTGCAGGTAGAGTCTTCTTTTACTCTTTCTCTAAAATGCAAAGCTGTCCAGTCCAGTTTATTTTTAAGGTAGACACACTGGTAATCAGAAGAGTCCTCAATAATATTGTCTGTACCCTGGATGTTGCTGTCGGTGAGAACAGTATGTGTGAAAGTCTACATGTGCTTTAGTTTTTCTCGCTTAATTTAATCAACAAGTTGTTATGATTTGTGAAGTGTGAACCCAAATCCAGCAACCAGGAGAAGTAGGTAAGGTTAAAAATTTGACGGAAAATTAAGAATCCAAATTTACAAAACACAAAGTCCAAGAAACATGCAGAGAACATGAGGGGTCCAGGAAGACGGGACAAGGAGAGGAGTAACAAGACGAACCAGCAACTAGTGACTATGAGGAGCTTAAATACAGGGTAGCTTGTCAGTTTGACAAAAGACCTGGGTTGATGAGCTAATTGATTGCAGGTGTGAGTAATTGGAGCAGGAGCCAGGCTGAGGATGGGGAAAGAGAAAGTGATACAGTAGAGACAGGAAATAATTCTAACACTGAAGAATAACTTGGACTAAAGAAACATGACAAACAGAAAATAACTAGAAACATAACAAGAATCACTAATGAAGAACAGGAGTGGAAAACAGGGCAAACTAAATAGAAAAACCTAACGGACACTAAAAGTGACAAAAATCCAAAACCAAACTCAAACCACCCTCCCAAAACAAATTCAGTAAAGAAATTGGTACTTGAGGTTTGTTGATATAACAACAGCCTTCAAAGGTCAATAAAGTACTGTAAATGCAACAAAGGGTCAGAACTGTTTTTAATCAACAAGGGCAAGGTCATAACTGGCAGGCGATGTTCTTATGGATGATATGCTAAAATGGTAAATAACCTGTACTATGTAGAGTTTTATCAAAACCAGAGGACTCCAAAGCGCTTCATACTATAGTCAGTCATTCATAGTCATAGCTGCCCTGAGGCAGCCAATCAGAGGCGAGGCTGCCCTGCATCAGCACTACCTCCAGCTGGCAAGGAGCTTTGAATTATATTTTAATAATTATAATTTAATAAAAGCAGAGAAATATTGATTCTCACCTTTTGAGTACTCGCACCAATTTTTGTCACAAATAAAAAACACATTGTCCAGGCAATGCGGTTAAGGTCTTTAACACTAATGAAACAACCAAACAAAGTCAGTAACATTTGGTCCTATATGTAATGGTTCACATACAGAATCCAATGAACACATTTCAGGACTCAGTTTAACAATTTTTAGACAATTGCTGGAAATTTGCTTTAAGCCACTTCTGGCCTTAATCCAGCCTAATGCAGGTTGATGCATATCCCACATATCGTAATCATTATCTCATTGAAAGCACTTTGTTGTCATCCCATAATCAATGTATGTCAGAATATGCCTAATTTCACACATGAGCATACTAAATATGTACGTTTATATGTATTGTATATACTATCTAAATCAACGATCTCTATTTAAATATGTATTTGATTGAAAACAAAAACACATATTACTTTAAATAAATTCAGGTAGTAAATGGTTAAATGTCTTGATTGTCTAATTCCCCTTGTGGATCCAGTGTAAGATTGTTTAGCCTAGCTTAGTGTACTTACCTTGTATTGTTGCCACTGGCACTGATGCTTGGATGAACAACAGCACCGTCACTAGGATGTGAGACAGAATTTAGGGCAGCCGTTGCATTGGTCTCAGCAATGACCTGACCACAGACCCATTTGGTCTCATCCACAATTGTACGTGCATGAGGCAGACGGCCCACATCCCTCAACCTCATCAGTAGGTGGCGCCCTGACTTGAGGATGTTAACTGCCTCATCATGGGAGATGGTGACAAAGCTCTGACCATTCACTTCCAGAATTTGGTCACCCACCTGTAACAGACACAGCACAACGTCTTATGTTAATTTTCATCATGGAATCACAAAACTTAGGATTACATACAGTCAAACATATCTTCAGAAGTCAGTTCATTTGTTCAATTCATTAGATGTGTCGTACTGGGGCCTGGGTTGGGTTCTCGAGTTTGAAACTCAAACTTGAGTCAAACTTAAGTTGCATATAGAGTAACTTTGGGCTTGACTTAGATTTGGTTTCAAAAGACATTAAGCTCAACAGTTCTCACAGTTTGAGACTTGTGAATATTCTTAATTTTTAATGTTTTATTGTTTTGTCTACAATATCTTTATTACATTGTTTGAAATGCAGTGGTGGGAAGTAACGAAGTACAAGTACTTTGTTACTGTACTTAAGTACAGT
>NW_015113079.1:258803-277977 GCF_001443285.1 Poecilia latipinna | reverse complement strand
GTACATTTTTGACTGTGTATTTGTACTTTTACTTAAGTACATTTTTTGAGTACTTTCTCCACCACTGTTGAAATGTATGTTATCCATTTCCATTTGTAGTGCTGACTTAATGCTGTGTGACACAAATGTGCGCACGTGGTGTGTGAGCAATCACAATAAAAAACAAACGAGCAAACAAAAAACAATGGTGGCAACACCGATGGCCACACTGGTCCACCAGCGTTCTCTGTCGCCCTGTCAATTACAAAATTAATCATATTGTATTTTCAAAGATTAGTTTTAGCAGTAAAAATTCAATGTTCCCACTCCCAAATCAACAAACACTCCCATATTTTCCCTGAACCCCCCTATCTGCATGAAATGGTTCGTTCCTGCTTGGAGCTGCTTGAGAGTGACGCTGTTCAGCAGCAGTCCGTGGAAGACACGGACGACTGTGGCTGTTACTATGCTGCTAAGAAAAGTTATAAAATCAGGTTTTCAAAAAAAGAGAGGGGGAGAGAGAATTTCTTCATATGGAAGAAATTATTTCAGTGATTTCTTATTTATTTTTTTTTTAATGTGTATTATGGTGTATGAAATGACACCCAGTTTTTTATGTGGGCTTCATATTTCATAAATAACCACAGTTTGTAATCAGTTCTGTGTCCTTTGAAAGTTTTAAGGATATATTTGAATTTAAGAAGTTTTAGTGCAGAGGACCTTCTATTTAAAAAAGCACATTTTCTGTTAACGATGACTTTGAGTCTACTAGTTTCCCCTAATTACAATTCAGAAACCATAACAAAAATAAGTAACAAAAAAAAAAACAATGCAAAAACATCAGTGTATTTTCCCTGTTTCATGCTGCAGAAAACAAATGACTACCACAATGACCTTCAGTCACAGTTTTAAAAACAATGAGCTTGGAATTTAAAGCTCTCTTAACTTTACAAATCCATTTATCATCTGGAGGGTGCCAAGTCTCCTTCCTTGTCTCTCTCTCCAACAGACATAAACATAGAGGCCAATGCTGGATGAAGCTAATTATCATGCTGCAGAAGCTAGACAATCAGCAGAGAGTGTGACAGAGGAATACATCACAGACACCAGCCAATGTGTTTAGCATTCTTCATCATTCCTATCTGCAATCACTGAACAGTGATATAAGCACTACTATATACTGACAGTTTATTACACTGACACAGGTGTGCATCAGTGATCAAATTGTGTCACAACTCCACTACCATTGCAACAGCACATTAAGTTCAAATATTATTGCTGGATTTGTTGTGGCTCTTTACAATCATTCTAACTGTAATGTTACACAATACATCATTTTAGTATTTTAACAGTGCCAAATACTGTACCAAAGGCACAAGCAAATCTTTAAATGACAAATGCTACAGATTTTGTTTTATGTGTATTATTATAATATCTAAAGTACAGTAAAATACAGTAAATTTGCAAGGGTTTTGCAAGAGTAGGATTTAAGAGGTCACACCAACTCAGTGGTCATAAAACTATTGAAAAATTATTTAAAAAGACCACAAATGTAATCTAGATCAGTGGTCCCCAACTTTGGTCCTCAAGTATTTCGACCCTGCATGTTTTAGATGTAGCTGCACCTCATAGCTGCATGACAGCTATGAGGTGCTGCTGAAAGCATGTTAATCACATATACAGGTGTGTGATTAACATATTGAATATGTGTTAATTACTGCCCTCCTAAAACATACAGGATAGTGGTACTTCAACAGCAGGGATGGAAACCACTCAAATGGTTTCATACACCTAAAGTCAACATAAATAAAATTGTCACAGATATTCTTACTGTGACAAAATCTGTTCAAAATAATGTTTATAGTTAAACTATTAAAATGAACTTCAAGTTTGTAGGGTTAATTGTGCTTTGATGATAATCAGTAAAAGAAAACTAAAATACATTGAATGAAAAACATTATATTTTTTGCTTACTGCACAAAAAACAGGCTGCAGGATAAAGCAAGTCTCAGTCAGTCTGTGTAGCAAATCCCTGTGGTTATGTCACTGCTATTGTGAAACAACATTAAGGTTAGGTTAGAGTATTGCACGGGAACCAGAAAATTGTTATCAAATGCTACATCAAAGTTTTGTGGAAAAGCTCCAAAATAAAACAAGAGCGGACAAAATGAGAACAACCAAGCAAAGACAGAAACAAACTACAGCAGGGAGGAGTGGATGCTCCAAAGAATGTAGCAGTGAGGGATACAAACCCAACACCACAAATCAGATTGAGATCACAATCAGACTTGGGTAGAGAAACCACAAACTGTACTCAAATAAGAACAAAATGACTTCAATGTATTTTTACTCAACCAGAAATAATAAGTAGACGTCCAAAAATTGCACTAGTCAGAGTAAAAAATCATTTGGTAAAAAGATTAATTGATTACTGAGTTTGATCATAGCATCATCTGCTTTAATTTGTAAAAATCATTCAATTAGATAGATAAAAAATTTTGTTTTTTTAATTCATGTCATAAAAAAACTAAATAAAAAGGTAATAAAGATAATAACTATATAATAAAACAAAATTGAGGCAGAAGAGGCATTTACAATTATAAATAATTCAAAACATAAAACCTTTGGAACCAGTACTTACAACATATATATATACAAAGCAATACTTACAGCAGGTAGTATATACATACAATGCCTGTCTGGTCAAAAGTCATCACCAAAAACAGGTCAGACACTAATATTTCATTGGAAGCTTTTAATACAACATGCCTTTATTGTGGCATGGTTTCAATACTGTAATGTCAAAAGATTTCTGGCAATCCAGTACTGCATGAATTTCTCATCAAGGTCTTGTATTGATGTTGGAATAGTTTGACCACTTTACAAGCATATCCTACAGAAACTCAACAGTTAAAATCCAGCCTCTGTGGTGGTCTGTCCATGTGGGAAAATGATGTCTCATGCTTCATGAACCACTCTTTCACAATCTGAGTCTGATGAATGCTGGTATTGTCATCTTGGACTAAGTCCATTGATGAAATACCCCGGTAGTCAGCTAACCACATTGTTTGGATTCATGATCCTGCTGAACATCAACCTGACAAAATGCAGCAACCCCAGATCATAGAACTGCCACCACAGGCTTGCATAGTAAATGGTAAATGGCCTGTATGGGTGTAGGACTTCATCTAGTCCACAGAACCCAAATCTTTTCACACTATAGTCATTCAGCCATTCACACACTGGTGATAGTGAGCTACATTGGGGCAAACTGATAGAGAACACCAGGCCTTCTGAGCACCAATAGCAAGCAAGGTGGATGAACAGACACTACAACAGAGACATTTGAAGCCTGGGTTTGAAGCAGCAACCCACCAGTTACAGGACAAACTCCTACCACTGTTGTCACAGTCACCCCACATGATTTAAAGATAATAATACATTATTGGACCTAAATATTTTTCTGTGAACAATTTCTTTGGTCAATGCTGGAGTTCACATCAGACAAAGAATAAAAAAGAGAAGAAACAGATGAGTTATTGATTTTTCTCCTCACCACTAACATGATTGTGTGAAATCAATTAAAATTACAATTTCAGATGGGTTCAATATAGCAGAGCGGTTTAGAGGATATTAAAGGCAGGCTTATACTCACATTTTCTGTCATACCTAATGAGGTTAATATCCTGACCCATCCATCCATCCATCCATCCATCCATCCATCCACCCATCCATCCATCCATCCATCCATCCATCCATCCATCCATCCATCCATCCATCCTCTCTAAGTTTTTCCGGGATCGAGTGGCCAGCTGAGAAACATTGTCCATCCAGCATCCAGCTTCCTCTGGGTCTCCTCCTGGTGGGACATGCCTGGAACATCTCACCAGGAAGGCATCCAGGAGACATCCCAACATGATGCCAGAACCACCTCAACTGACTCCTCTTGAGGTGGAAAAGGAGCGGCTCAACTCTGAGTGCCTCTCAGATGAACGGCCTTGCCCTAAAGCAGGGGTACTCAAGTCCACCCCTCAAGAGCTAAAATCCTGCAACTTTCAGATGCATCCCTGCTCCAACACACCTGAAACAAATGAATGATCCATTACCAGGCCAGTTCAAAGTTGATCCTAGTCTGTTGGAGTAAGGATGCATCTAAAAGTTCCAGGACGGTAACTCTCCAAGACTGGACTTGAGCACTCCTGCCCTAGAGCTTCTCAAGCCCAGACCTCCTATGGAGAAAACAAATTTTGGCCACTTGTATCTGTGATCTCTTTCTTTTGGTCATGACCCAAAGCTTATGACTACAATTGAGGGTAGGAACGTAGATTGACCGATAAATCAAGACATTTGCCTTTAGTCTCAGCTCTCAGACTGGTGAAGCACCCGTTGCACTACAGATGCTGCACCAATCTGCCTATCGATGTCCATTTTTCCCTCTTCTTGAGATACTTAAACTCCTCCACTTGGGGAAAAACGTCCTCCCCAACCCGAAGAAGGTACTCTACCCTTTTCCAGCTCAGGACCATGTCCTCAGATTTGGAGGCACTGATCTTCATCCCTCATCCTGGCCATTTCACACTGTGAACTGCTGCAGCAAAAGCTGTACATCACAACCTGATGAAGCTAACAGGACCACATCATCTGCAAAATACTGGTCCAATACTCCATGACCAGGAAGAACACCACACTGCTCCAAAGTTCGACTGTCCGACATGCTCTCCTTTTTAGAATCCCTGAATATACCTTTTCAGGGAGGCTTAAGAGTGTGACCTGTCTGTAGTTAGCTCACACTCTGTGGTCCCCCCTTTTCAATGAGGGGGGGGACCATCACCCTGCTCTACCAATCCAGGGAAACTACTCCCAAAGTCCATCAACCAACACAACCCTACAACATCCAGAGCCTTAAAACTGTAGTATGTAACTTTTTTGAAGATATATTATTTTCATATTTGTTAAAAATCTCATTATATCCTGGACATAGAAAATTAGAGAAATTATCTGTGAAAAAAATTGAGTCTATGTGCCTCTTCCCATTTCTCCCATTTAGAAAAATATGTCGCTCCTGAACAAAATCAACCAATCAGAGCTATGAGGAGTGTTTTTGCTCGACTGTCAAATAATACATAGCCAACAGTGAAACGTTGTAGAAAAAAAATGCATCCACTACAAAAAATGTACATTTTAAAATTTTAAAAGTAAGTTCAAACTGTTATGTTCATTTTCTAGTTTAGGACATGTTGATAGGTTTCTTCACCATGTCATAGGAAAGAATGAGTGGCCCTTAGAAGCCTGTGAGCGTAGTCCCTGGAAGGAGCAACGTGATGAGGGGGCGGGGATGGAGAAGTTCCAGTTGTTCCAGTTGCCCCAATTAGTTTGAATAATCCCAGATTCTAACTAGAAAGCTGTTTATTTCTTCTTTCGATGTAGGACACAGTGTGATATCATGATGAAAGAAATATTGTTTACAGGTAGGAAGGCTGGCTTCTGTTTTTCTTGCCTTAGGCAGGACAGAAAATAGCACAGAGTGAGAGTGGCCTGTTTTTTGAGGCAGAAGTTGACCTTAAAGCACACAGAAAATATCTTAGCCTGGGTTAGCAAGGCTGTCATGGCGGTGAAGTCATCAGCCTCACTGAGACTACAGCTCGGTCCCAAAGTCACACTTCTACCCTTGCTTCACCCTTGTGTCCTTCATGTTGGAGGGTTTGAGTGTGTAGTGTGTCCCAATTCTCCACATCCGGCTTTAGCCCCGCCCTTTTTGGGTCCTATTTTAGCACTTCTGCTAAGCAAAACGTATTACCCACAATTCATACTGCATGTGACGTTTTGAGCTAAAAGGCAGAAATATGGCTTTTGTTTGTCTGTGGAGAAGAAAGTAGTATGATAAGGCTCAAATCAGTGACTAAAATTTTGATATGGTAGAAAAAAGAATAAATAAAAAAGAATGATCAGACAAATTAAGTGTGAAGAAAGCGAAGCAAAAAATGTCACAAATGCAAGAGGAATTTCAAGTCCTAAATTAAGCTATGAACATATTGTTTTAACATTTAAGCACTTTCTTAAATAAAATTATTTTACTTAAAAAAATGTTTAAAAATGGAGGTTATTTTTAGAAAGCGGCTTTTGTGAATAAAAATTTAGCCAGAGGATTAAGTCATTAATGTAATAATTTGACTTTTCATCTCCTGTTGGAAGATCAAATTTTATATCAAAACTTAAAAGTGGATTAAATTTCTTGTACAAGATCCAGTTTTGAAAATCTTTCCAAAAACATTAAATTACAATTGAAAAAAAGTGGGTTGTCTCAAAATCTCAGTAACAAAATGCACAGGAATTGATAATTATTATGAATCATTCCAGTGAAAACTATATTTAATTATGAAATTAATTTCTTAAATTTTTTGAGGGAGTGGAAAAAGGTATTTAGTTATTTGGGAAAATACCCTTACTGTACATTTCAAATCAATTTCCTTGTTGTAGTTAAACTTTTAGCAGCACAAACACCTGATTAGCGACCGGTCCACCATTTTGGATGTTGAAGTTGACATGCAGAGGCGTGCTGTCCCAGTTCTCTAATTTTCACATGGTTGTAACCTGCACATTTGAGCCCTTGTTCACTTTTAGTACACACTTCTTAAGGGGTGTGTATGCCTTTTTATTCCTGCCACCAGTGTCTGTGCTGCCCCTGCTGCTGTGGGCTGCAGGCCTGCCACTATTCTAGCCACTTCAACAACTGTTCACCCCACATGGCAAATTCATTCACAGACACTCAGTCAATATCCAATCAACATAGACACAATTATTTCTACACTTAAACACATATATTTCTATACATATACACATACATTGGCATGTGTTTAAGCCATGTATTCACATGTATTTAATCGAAAGTCACACAAATTATCACATTAATGTGCCCTGAGTCTTTTGATCCTGAATGCAGTCTGGATTTATGCCCAGACCAGGGCCGAAGGGTGCAGTGTGAGTATTGGGACCAGAAGACAAGCTTCAGATGTTCAAAGCACCATCAGGTCAAAGGTCAAAAATCTCTGCAGGTTTACTAGAATCAAGTACTTTTGCAGATATTATTGATGACAGCAGGCAGAGGTAGAAATCTTCTTTCATTAGATCTAGAACACCACCTTGCAGCCACACAGCAAAAAGGTCCTGGGTTCAAACCCATCTGAGTTGGACCCTTGGCTTTGTATTTATTCTATGTGCAGCCATTCTTCAGTTCCTCCAGTCTATCCACGACCCTTTGACATTAGATTATTCAGCACAAACTCCTGGACCCTCAGGTGTCCTAGAGTGCAAGTGTGTAAATTAATTTTTGTTTGTGGTGAATGCTAACCTGACCTTTCTCCACCTTTCACCCACTGACAGAAACAGACAACTGCCTCCTGCAACTCTGCGTAAATGGGGTAATTCATCTCACTGAATGTTTTGTTTGAATATCACTGACACAGAGCACTAATAAATCCAGCTTTAGCTCATCCCATTTTTGTACCTCACTGGTACAAAATTATTGATAAGTGTGAAAATAAAGCCAGTTCAATACGAGAAAACTAAGTGATATGTAAGTACTAGCCATTTACTATTATTTAACCATTAATAAAAATAGTAACCTTTAAGTTATGCCTGAGGTAAATAGCTTGTGCTGGTGTCTATTTCATGACATTTCCTATTCTGCTCTACGTGTTCTCAAGAGAATAAAGTTAAATAAAAGAATGAATTATTTTCAGATAAAATAATATCTGAATAAACACATATCCTTCTAAGAAAATATCAAGTAAAACGTTGATAGTGACGCCAGAGTAAGAGCTCCCACATTGCTTATATTTGCATTCCTTCCAAAGAGCAATTTCAAATTTCTTTATTTTCTATAAATTTGACCTCTGAATATTAAGCAAATATTGAGTTATAAAATGAGTGAGGCATACCTTGAGTTCACCAACATGAGCAGCAGATCCAGGGTCCACTCCTGTGATGTAGATCCCCAGTCCGTACTCAGCCCCACCCCTTATCATTAGACCCAGAGAGCGACCGTTGTCCATATTCAGGTTAACCTGTGGTGAAGACATCACATTCAGACTTCTCAGTATTGTCAATAGTTAACAATTTAACTAACAATAACTGTGTAAGTCTGGTTTTGTCCCACAAACTAGCAGTGGTGAAGAAATAACAAAATAATGTAGTAAAAGTACAAATAAATGGACAAAAAACATACTCTAGTAAAAGTACCATTTTTGAGTAAAAGTAATTAAGTACTTGCTGAATGAAATATAGTTACTTGATTGTGTTATATAATGGAAAACACATAATACTGCACCTTTAAATTGCACATTTCTATTTTAAAAGTTCTGGGAACTTTATTGTATTGCATGGCACCAGGAGTCCTTTACAACATCAAGATAATGATTCAAAACATTTGGTCAAATCAGCACATAAAACATTTCCCTGCACAAAATCAAGTTTCTTCTATGCCCATCTCAATCCCCATACTCAAAGAAGAAAACATGTGCAGTGAAGTGAAGGCAAGATATCAATCAGAGGAACCCAGTCAGTGCTCAGGGGCCAGTATCCTCCATGTTTTAGTTTTCTTTCCCTGGTTCAACACCCTGGTTGTAACTACCTCTTCAGCATGTCAGTCTTCTGCAGACGCCTTTAACAAGTCATCATTATATTCAGGTGTGTTGAGGATTGACATTGGACACCCCTGATTTACAGAAACTCCGCAAACAAAGACAGTAAAAGATCTTTCACTTTGTGTGATCCCATCATGTGAATTGACAACCACAAAATGGGATTGTACAAAGTGTACAAACAACTGTGAAACCAGTGATTTTGAATAAAAAAATATACATTATTTATCCAAATGGTACCATGTGACAGGCTGCACAGTGATGCAGTTGGTAGAGCTGTTGCCTGGTAGCAAGAAGGTTCTGGGTTCGACTCCTGGTCCCGGTCTTTCTGCATGGAGTTTGCATGTTCTCCCTGTGCATGTGTGGGTTTTCTCCAGGTACTCTGGTTTCCTCCCACAGTCCAAAAACATGACTGTCAGGTTAATTGGCCTCTCCAAATTGCCCCTAGATGTGAGTGTGTGTGTCCATGGTTGTTTGTCCTGTGTGTCTCTGTGTTGCCCTGCGACAGACCGGCAACCTGTCCAGGGTGACCCCGCCTCTCGCTCGGAACATTAGCTGGAGATAAGCACCAGCACCACTCCCGACCTTACTAAGGGACAAGGGTGTAAAGAAAATGGATGGATGGTTCCGTGTGATCTTATTCTAGTGCAATAAAAGATCATTTATTTAAAAGTTTTTTTTTCCCCATTCCATTTTCCATTTACAGTTGCCCAGTATGTGGCCAGCACCGTAGCTGAGTTCATTTTCTATGTAGATGTGGTAGTTGAAAGATTGTGCTACTATATACATATTTTGCAGATATTGTCAAAATCTCTAGGGAGCAAAATCTTACATAATGCAAACTGTTACTTTATCACCAGTGTGTCAAAGAAAATGGTTTCACTTCTGACCTCTGCTTCAAATGACTCATCAAACAGATGAGTCTGTTTATACCAGCCTCCCATGTTATTTGGAATCTGTATTGTTTTTGTAATGTATCTGTCAACAGGTGATAGTCACAGATAATTCATTCATCTAATGCCTCTAATAGAGAAAAATATTCCTAGTTCCCCTGTTGTGCACTCTCCCCCACCCCTTCTGTCATTCTTGCTCTCTCTCTCTCTCTCTCTCTCTCTATCTATCTCTTTCTCTCTCTATCTCTTTCTCCTCAGTTTGCATTCTGCTCCCTCCCCTCACACCTGCAACCCATTTGCTCATCAGCCCAGGTCTTGTGGTCCAGCATTCACCCTCTCAGCATATAAACCCTTCTTTTGCTCGTAGTCCTTCCTGGTTCCTCTTTTTAATCCTGCCTTATCCCATTACTTCCCAGTTGTTCCTGGTTCCTGTTATTTTTGTTCTGCTCTGGCTCCCTACATTCATGATGGTGTTTTGGTGTAATATTTTTGTTTTGTCATTCTCATTAAATCTTTGAAATCTATTCAACGCTGCATTTAGGTCCGACACCAATACACCATGACAAGAGTGGTCATTGGTGTGTTTTTCAGATGAGTCACTTTGTGTAAATCTTCTCTCAAGGTTCAGTCAAAGGCCTGTGGTGCATGACTTTGACACTGTGACATTTTGCAGACAGATTCATTCTGCAACAAAGGTCATCACAATTGTCCTTAGAGAGTGAATGTGTTCAGCTGACTGTTGTCAGCTTAGTATCTAAGCTGACTGTTGTCAGTGGAGGACAAACATTAGCATGATTCAACATAATGAATATTTTAAACTAGATTATAATTTTTGTTTCCTAATGAGCAGCAATCAAACATTGGTCTTACCGTCCTCTCCTCCATGCCGTGTCCTTGCCTCAGGTCGGCCTCCTGGCTATCAGGTGGTGGAGACACACTCCGGCCCTGAGGGTCCAGCCAGCTGTACACTTGGTTGGTCATGTACCCTCCTGGGATGCGACCCATTGAGCACACTGACATGGTCAGCTTCTTACATCCCTTCAACACCTGCATCACAAGACATCACTGGATTTTTAGATACTCAACACAGCAAGTGACATTTATGCATTCAATATATTCTTCAAATAAACAAACATCTAACACAGAGTGTTGATGGATGAGAATTCACACAACAAAATAATGAGTCAGGCTGCTTCTTAAATCCTGTATCACAGAGGTGCAAGGAGGAATCAGTAGTATCTAAGTCATTCACTCACACAAGGTTAGTTTGGTTTGAATAGCTTTTTTCTCTTAAAGTGGACATATGCTTTTAAGTCCTTCCTTTTCACATGTGAATCATTGACTTACGGACTATATAAAGTATATATTGTAAAGTTGGTCTGAATTCCTTGTTATTGTAGCTCTACAAACCCGTTGTTTACCCTGCTATAAGGTGCATTTCATTTTGCTGTTTTTTTTTATTTGAATGATAAATTTCATGCCCTGTCCCATGTCCAGGTCGCAGCATCCCACTCACTCCTATATTGGCCATTTCTGTAGTTGGATGGGAGCGATATAATTATCTGCAGATAATTATAAACATTTTATTCCAAAGTTAATTAAAGATGTCAATGCAAGACCTTAAATGTTGGAGCCAGAGTCTGACCCAGAGCAAGAGAAAGATGAACCTCCAGAGCCACACATTCTAATGAAAGCATGGGAATGGTGTTATCATTGTATTTGGTAACACTTTATTTGAAGGGGTGTGCATAAGACTGATATGACACAGTCATAAACATGACATAACACCTGTTATAAACATGAAGGAGTCTTTATGAATGTTTATGACAGATGTCATGAAGTGTCATTCGGTAAATAATGACACTTTTAATGCAAAGTTGCTCTAAAAGTTGGATTAAAAGTCCATTAAAAGTATCAACTTTGCATGATTTTGTAAATGACAATTTAATGCAAAGTTGGCATTTTTAATAGACTTTTAATGCAACTTTTAGAGCAACTTTGCATTAAAAGTGTCATTATTTACTGAAAGACACTTCATGACATCTGTCATAATCATTCATAAAGACTTCTTCATGTTCATGACAGTGTTATGTCAGTCTTTATGCACACCCCTTCAAATAAAGTATTGTATTTGTATTTACACCCTTTCCATCTGTACCAATGACCTACAATATGAAGAGTAGTTTAACTGTAGAGCCCATGCGTGTCTTGTGTGTTAATACACACTAGATTCGAACATTTTGACTTGTCTGCTCACAACTTCAGGATAGCTGAACTTGGACTTCAAGTTTGATGTATGGAAAAACATGGCGAATTGACAAAATTGACTACGCAGAAGGCAGTTACACAACAAATGTGGCAACATCTTATACAAGAAAATGTCATAGGGAATAGACAAAAATGAACAGAATGGAAAATATAACCCAAACAAAATATAACAATATCTGTGCAGCACTGAGAGAGAATACATTTAAATTTGTTGCACTCTTAGACACTCAAAGTCCACAAACAATGTATTTAAGGGCTAAAAAAGAGGATTTTGCATATGTCCCTTTTAATCCTTGTGTTTAGAAATGGGGTCCAACCGACCCCACACCCGTATCACTTGTATCATTTGCCTCAGTCCTCGCACGCACAAGGGTTAAGTACTAAACCTATCACTTAAAAAGTGCATTTTAGATTTACTCAGTTTACATTTATCCAAGATGAATACTTATTTGATGAGCTAACATATTTACATGTGACAAAAAAGCAAAAACACAAGAATATTTTAGAAAGTAGTTTTTGTCAGCAGTGTTGCTTTATATTGTTTTGAATAAATATGATAGTAATGTGCCACTGCTCTATCAATTGAAAAGGACTGATAAGAAAGCTGCAAGCATACTGAAATCAGAAACTTTACCTATAAATAATGCAGAGAGCTCAGAATATGAACGCATTTGTAATGCATTTGTGTCTTCAGTGTGACGGTGGGACAAATTTGATCAACAATCATCAAAGAAGAATGAGTGGTAATGCATCTAAAGCAGCAGTGTCCTTGACACCAGTCTTTTCCAGCTGTGGTTGGTATGTTTTAAATGTGTTTCTGCTTCACTACATGAATAAGCAATAAGCTGTGCCATGGGCAGGGACATCTGCTAATTAGGGACAAAAATAAACAATCCCATTCACATTTATTTTCTATTTATTATTTGGCTCACTTTCTTAGTGAGTTCATAAACAAATGCTATTTATTGTACTGAAAGAAGAAAACAGGAACATATTTGAAAAGCAGAATGTACCAAAACACTCAGATTCATATTGTTTTTTTTGTCACATCGTAATTAATAATTTTTGATTCATTACACCATTTTTGTGATAATTTGGAGCTGAAATGGAAACTGAAAAAAGGCTGGTTGCTGTATTTTTAAAAGGTAAAGTCAACAACAAAAATGCCTCCTGCTGGTTTTGTATTATATCAGATAAGCAAGACGCATATTAAGTCTCAACATATTTTTCAATGAACTGTGTTCATGTTTAACAGCATCCAGTTTAACTGTTTGTCTCGGGCTGTTGTGTGTTTTCTCTTTGAAGTTCTATTCATTTCAACTTATAATGTTTCAACCACTATGAAAATCTTTGTATTCCTAAATACGGTTTGAGTTGTCATTGAACTCAGCAACCTTCAAATCCCACTGGTTTTCTGACCTTCAGCTGGAACACAGTTACGTTGGGAGTAATGTCACCCTCAGGTCTGACTTCCTGTCTGAATGGAGCACAGCAATAGGCTGTGTTTAGATTATTGTCATGCTTACTATTGGTTAGCATAGTAACACTAACCTATAATAAGCTTTATTATGCTAACTATAGGGGCAGCAGTTAGTGTGTTTTTCTCTTTGAATCTTTGTTCAAAATTTCAACTTAGAATGTTTCAACCTCTGTAGAACAAACCAAATGTTTCCTCTGGTGACACAAGAAAAAAACATAGAAGAGCTTAGGTATAATGCACTGCTGTTGGGGCTCATGGAGATATTGTCCACAGTCATTTAGAATTTAGCACCAGAAGTGTTCACACTGAAGCCACACTGAAGACGTTAGTGTAGTTACAGCTGTAGATCATGCTAAGTGTACACAGTAAAATAAATATGGGGCAGTGCAGATATTTTCTTTATGAAATATTCTCAATAAACAGCAACAAACATTTCCACATGCTCCAAAGTTTTTTGTGCATAAAATGTTTTGCATACCTCGGTTGTAACGAGTGGCTATTTAAGTTACTGTTGCCAGCTCAAACCAGTCTGGCCATTCTCCTCTGACCTCTGGGATCAACAAGGCATTTGTGCCCACAGAACTGCTGCTCACTGGATATTTTCTCTTTTTCAGACCATCCTCTGTAAACCCTAGAGATGATGGTGTGCGAAAAACCCAGTAGATCAGCAGTTTCTCAAATACTCAGACCAGCCTGTCTGGCAACAACAACCATGCCACGTTCAAAGTCTCTTAAATTACCTTTCTTCCCCATTCTGATGCTCGGTTTGAACTGCAGCAGATCGATTATTGGCAGGCTTTACAGGAGCAGGTAGGTTGTTTTGATGTCCGTCATGGCGGAGTGGGGCAAGTTTCGAAGACAGTGACATCACGTGCAAAGGGTCAATAAGCATCATTAATAGCCCTGCAACCACTGAGGAGCCATTGCTGACATACTGTTGCCTGCGTGGTGGAAGTGTTCTATCTGGCTAGAAAATGCGGAAGCGCTAAAACGGAAGTTCGTGGCATGTAGGCAATTGAACCATCTCAACATATTGATGCTATCACACAGTTCTTCAGGTCATCTGCTAAGAATAGCAGTTACAAAATAGTACTTAGTGTGCTAATTTATCAGCCTCACTGTTAAGAAACACAAGTGGAGTGGAGAGGATGGAATAGTCAGCCTGCAGTCCTAACCAGAACCCACTGCAGGATCAGTATGCTGTTCATGCTGGAGTGACCATAGGCACAATATCCAACTTATCCAACTAGAGGAAAATATGAACAGTCAAAGTTAAGTAAGTTTTAAAGTTTATGAACTGCAACATGTTCTAAAGGATGGAGGTTGACTGAAACGTCAATGCAATTTGAAATGATGATCAGCAAGACAAGTTTTTCAATACGCTTAGAATAATGTTAGGATATTGCTTTTTCAGTCCTGAAGCCAAAAACAGTCTGGCTACAAGGCAAGAATGCTACCAACTGTGCCACTGTGCAGCCTGAGATAAGATCATAAAATGAAATGTTTTGACTTAGTTTTCATCCTGAAGCTGAACATTGCAGCAGGATCTCTTCCGAATGAGGTCAGGGTCTGGCCTTCCCTCTTTCCTGGTGTTCTTGCTCTATAACAGGCCTGTGTGAATCACAGGTCATAGATAGCACTATGGCCTCAAAGCCTCTGCTAATTCTTTTCTGGTCTAATGATAGAATAAAATATGACAGCAAAAGCAAAATACTGCAGCCACCTAAATAGCAAAGCCAAAGGGAGCATGAGATCATTTGAGAAGAGAGCATGAAAATATGGAGTGTTTAATTCTCCAAAGTTCAAAATAAAGTGAGGACATAAAACAGAAAAATAATCTGATCAAAAATGTCCTCTGTTATTTGAATTAGGCAAAGCACTGCGAAGGCCTATTGTATCTGAAGGAATTCTTTTTATCATTCTTTTCTCCCCGGAATCGCAAATTTGGGGGCCTATGTGTATTCAAACATTCACCAAACTTTGCCCAAAATTGTACCCGCAAATAATTTGACAATTTTAATGGAATCACAAGTGGGTGTGGCCAAACTGCACCCTAACGTGAGATAGGACAAACTGTACATCATAGAGATCGGAAATTTGGTAAGCAGTTACATCCTACCAAATCAAGAAAAAAGTCTCTTGGAGGTTCTCCCTAAAATGTGCCCCATTTGGGGCCAAAAGGCAAAGTTTTGCTTGTACACACCTCAAACTTTAACAAACTCCTCCTAAGGATTTTCAGCTATCAACATTATTTTTGGTCAGGATGCAGATAAGTGGTGGGACATTAAAAGTTATCAAAATTGTGAGTTTTTGAGCATGCTTAGGGGCAATGGCCAAGCGGTGAACTTGGGAAACTCAGCAAAGCAAACAAAATGCTATAACTTTCACATACAAAGAAGTTTGGCAAAGTTTGGCACCAAACTTGGCATGAGTGATGCAGATTTAATGCTTAATGATCCTATGTTGTCATAGTATGACATCATCTAAGGCCTGCCTTAGATGATGGAAGGAAGTGACTTTTTTTTACTTGGAAAGCTCTGTCTCTAACCCCCTTCATCTTATCAAGATGATTTTGCGTTAGATGACAGATAACTAGTTGGTGTCACTTTCCCTAAAGCACAAAACATTTTTGGTAGAGGGCGTGGCCTGGCGGCACGGTAAAGTCACAGTTGAATTTAGCGCCATATGTTTGGCTCTAAATTCCACATATTTCAGTTGAGCTCCACCAAACTCACTGTGATCGATCCTTGTCCAACCCCCAACAGGAAAGCAGTCCAATATTTGGTGACTGTGGCCTAATTTCTTCACAGCACCCCCTAGAATATTTAATAAATGAACCCCAAGCCTTGCTTTGACCAACAATCATGAAATTCAGTACGTGTGTATATTGATAGGTAAGGAAGAATTTTTCTGCCATAGTCCAAGAGCACACATTTTCAGTCTGAAAACAGGATTTCATGTCTTTTGTTTTCAAAACTTTTAATACTTTTGCTTAGATTTTCATTTTGAAAGTAGGACTTCATGTCTTTCTTCTCAAAACTTGTAACGCTTGTACTCAAAACTTCTCCTCAATCAGTGATGTTCAGTTTGGATGAATGCAACCTGAACGTTAGGTCGGATACATGTCGGATATGGGTCACATTCGAAAAAAAATCCACCTGTGCTGTTCACACTGCCATGAAAAGATTGGATACAGGTCGCATTATGTCAAAATAATTGGAATTGGGTAACTTCAAGCTGCAGTGTGAACGCACCCATAGTCTCTGCTTGTACTCTCTGCTTGCTTTTGAAAACACCTTTTGGCACAGTCGCCTGGCAACCTCTCAGCCAATAGAATGAAAGTGTACTGGGTGCGTTTGTTTTCTTCTAGCGGGTGTGCCTGTGTGGCTTCTTTCAATTGTAGCAACCTCCACCACTCACTGGATGTAGGGAGAAACAACGTCGTCAGCATTCTGCTCTGTAGTACTAAACATCTGCTAGCAGTGTGCTACTTATCGCTAACAGCTGCTGATCTTAGGCAGGAGTTTTTTCACCCAACCAAAGACAACATAATCACAACATTAGATAGATATAGATTGATATCTATATATATCTATATATATGTCTATATATATCTGCATCAAAGTGTGTGGGGGTGGCCAAGTCTCAGATCTGACCATTCACCATGAAACATCAAGGTGGAATAACTTCCCCACATAAGCTCCCCCCTGCATCAAACTTTCTTTATGTCATCACCCGATCCCATCACATTCACATGGTCAATTAATGACATCACCTTAACCCTGCCCCCTTTCAACAGTAAGTCACATGTTTTTCTGCTCTCTTGGTGGAACTTTCTTCCTTTTACTATATGGTTCATGCAGATTTCAACCTGTGCTTACTGAAACAGAACAAAATGATGGTAAATCCTCTCAACACTGGCTGCTGGCGAGTGGCATGGCTGAAAGACAAATTCTAATCCCTAGCTGTTTGCATACAGTTGTCTCTAAATCAAACATGCATAATCCGATTTGTTAGACTCGAAAGAGGCCAATAGCATTAAATTGTAATTTGACTTCACTTTGCCCCTTAGGTTATTCCAAAAGCTATATCTCCTTAATACATAAACCATTCTGCACCAGATTTTTTGTGCATCATCAGATGCTGTTCACATCAGTTTGTATTGCCTAGTGGACGGGCGCGGGAACTGCATGAGAACATTGATGGTAGCGAGCGGGCGGCGCTGCTAGAGCTCCTGCAGTTGCCATGAAGCCAGAGCGGCGCTGAGCTGCCTCTAAAGCTGTTTGCAGCTTTAATTATATTATCATTATTTGTGTAAAAGCTTTTTGTTAGGTTCTATTATTAACTTGTAATACATGTGATTCATTAAATTTAAAGATTTACCACTTCATATATCTAAATCTGTAATCTCTTTTTAAAACTTAGCAGTAAAGGCTAGAGAAGATATCAGGAACCTGTTTGTAAGTGCAAAGGTGAAAATTGCAAAACCACTCATGTAGAAGTTTGACATCATAAAGCAGAGAGAATGTGGGAAACCAGGACAAGTAGCATTTTCATATCTGCAGACTGCAGAATTACAGTCTTATTTTGGTAGATCTTACCACAGCCTGTGATTCTGTTGATCACAGGACTTATCATCCCAAAGGGAGGAAAGTATCTGGTTGGCAAAGCATGAGATTTAGTAATGTTATTTCTGCATGTTTACTCTGTAAACTATAGGTTTAAGCTGCAGAGCTCATGTAGAGGAATATTTCAAAAAGTTTTAAAAAATCAGTAGCAACCTTGTTAATTTGCTTAACAAGGTTGCTGTGGTGTTAAGGTTATTATATTCCTAATACATCACTATAAAACCACTTGTCTAACAAATTCTGTGTTCTGAATATTAAGTGTCTTAACTCAAATCTTAAAGAGAAATTCTTACCAACTATTCAGAGAACACGAAGATCTCAATATTAACACTGCACTTGTAAGGCATTTCCATTAATGTTAAAGTCTGCTATCACATTATTCTGCTGCTGTTAGACTTCAGGTGTGTCAAAGAGGATATACTTAAAGTGCATTAGTTTCCATGATCTGCACTCTGAGGCTTTTATCAGCTATAATGTCCCTTCAGTTCAGACAGAGATGGGTAGAAAGGTATTCTCATACTTGGCTCCATCTGCCTGAAACATTTTACCACAGCAGCTGAACTTATCCAGTTTCATTGAGGTACTTTAAACATTATTTTACAGTGCAGAAAATGATCTAAAAGAATTATGTCTTTTCATAAAATGTGTCTTTAGTATGTTCTGTTTGAAAGTAAATGCATAAAAGGAAACACAGAGAACATATGCATATGCATATCCTTTCAGGAATTTTACAAGAATGGTTCTGCTTTGGTTCTGTCTCTTTCCTGCTTCAGTTTCTTTATCTCTTTAAAATAAAATTTCTAGCTGAAGTTGGGTACCTGGTACATGGGGACCAGAGAAAGTTTTTTTTTTTTTTTGATAAACTACCTTCATATATTAGTATAAACTTATTAAGATTACCTTCACTTCATTTGAATAAAATAAATTATTTCATGTAAATTTGTGCTGGTTTTCCTTTTTATTGATGTTAACTCTAAGTTCCTTGCTGCAAACATCCAAGGGGGCCAAGCTTTTAGCTGAGCAACAAGCTGCTGAAAATTTTTTTTTTTTTTTTTACTTTCAAACCACACTCCTAACCAAAATAAAGAAGTTTCAAAGTGAATGTGAAAAAAAATAAATATTTTTTTTACAGTCTATCTCACTTTTTAGTCTTCTTAACTCCCAAAGACTGACCAAAAAGGGAAGGGTTGTGTTCATGTTGATGGATAATAATATAGTTTTATTTTTATGGTATGTTAAAACAGGGATATACTACATAAATACATACATATGTATATGTATATGTAT
>NW_015113079.1:239440-255489 GCF_001443285.1 Poecilia latipinna | reverse complement strand
TTATAAAAATAAAAAAATATGTATTTTTTATTTTGTGTGTGTGTATCACTTTAAGAGCTCAGGAAGAAATGTTTGCTGTGATTGGTTAATCTAATTTAAGCTGCTAGCCATTGTTGTTGTAAAAGCACAAGTTCAGCTATGATGAGCAGAAAATTGACGGATTAATCGTTGGAGGCCATTCAGAGCTGTTTGTTCAAGAGACTGAGAGCGTGTAAATGAATAAAAGTAGGTTTTGTCAGTATTTAACAGGATTTGTGTAGCTGTGCAACCTAAACACACACACACACACACACGTATATATATATATATATATATATATATATATATATATAAGACTTCAGATTACGCTATGACCGCTTGGTGCCATCTGCTGGAAAGATTAGAAATGACTGTTTATAATGAGTAAAATTAATAGCTTTTGTTGTCTATATTTCTTGTAGCCCACACTCAGCTCTGTTAAAGAAAGTTTTGACCTGAAATCTCTTGTTTGTTTGGCAAAGCACACGGGTCATTATTTCCATAATAGAAGACTAACCAATAAGCTGATGAACTGTAGGTATGCAGATCGTCTATCTTCTACCAGGCAATAGAAAATAACCCAGATAAACTATAGAGAGCTTTGGTAGTCTGCAACTAGAGCTTGTCTAACAAATGACAGAGAGAAAGTGCTGTATGACAAAGGAAGCCTCCGCAGGCAAGTCCATTCACTTTGTTCAGCTCTGGATTCCAACAATAGATTCTAGGAGATGCTTGTCTATTTTAGGCCTGGTGTTTTTGCGGGCCCATCATCTGTAGCCTGAGACAGGCAAAGATCAGTGCTGGAACTGGCAGAGGGAAGGGACACTCCTGTGCGATTTAGGCTATATATGCTTCCACGCAGTGCTTCAGCTGGGTTGCAGTGGGTGGAAGAAGAGCTCTCTGTGGGATTTGCGCAGCGCTGGATGGGTAGGTGAATAGAGAGTGGTAGGGAGAGAGTTATGTCTATGATAATAGTGGATGGGTATATTTTTATACTGGTGGTGAACTAACATGCAGGACAAAAGCCCAGTGTCAACGTCAGTACTAGTCAGTCAAGCTATGCAACAAGATAATAAGATAAGATCATAATACTTTATTGATCCCCTAAGGGGGGAATTTTGTTTGAACCAGCACAGTACACAATAAAAACTAAAATAAATAAATAAATAAAGTAATAGGAATAAACATACAAAAATAATAAATAACAATGAGTAGGGATAGTCCTAAGGACACACACATATTCCTCAATATATTACTAAAGATATATTCAACATTTAAAACACAGCTCTAGAGACTATGGAAGTTTGATAGTCTCAGGCAGAAAAGACTTGCTAGCGTTCTGCAGTAATCTTTGGCTATGTCTGCTCCTCAGACTGTCCACCACATTATAGAGGGGATGAAAGGCATCATCCATGATAGCTCTGATCTTCTCCAGCATTCTGTCTCTCATCACCTCTGCCAGCTTGATGCCCACAACTCACTCAGCCTTTCTTATCAGTTTAAGACTGTATAAGTTTTTCACCTTCATTGCAGCACCCCAGCACACTGATGACTGAGAGAACATGAACAGCAACCTACTGCAGATGTTAAAAGACCTGAGACAATAAAAAAGTGAGATGGGAATTTATTTTTTTTTTTTTTCAAATTTAGTTGCATAATAATTCCGCACACATAATAGTTGCCAAGTATCATGCACACAGATATTGTCCTGAGAAAGCCAGAATCTCAGAGATGATTAATATTTTGGACTGACGGAGAGCGCTGGAGTTATTCAACAACAAAATGAATTCTCAAAACTACAACTTGCATAATTATGCACACAATGTAAGTTTTAATGTATATATATATTTTTTTACAAAATCTAGATACAATAAAAAGTTGCCATTTGGGAAAAATGGCAATGTTCACAGAGCAAAAAAAAAAAATCAGTTTTCAAATGTCTATTTGAAAACAGATTTTTTTTAATTTAAATTATTATTTCAATTATTATTGAAATAATTTTTGTTTTTCTCCACAAAACCAGGCCTAAATTTTGCAGCACACCAATCCTCAAGATCTGGATTTGAAGACTCCTGCTCTAGCAGCTTGAACATTGCAGACATTTACTGTTGCACAGAAATTTCTCCATTGTGGAACAATGAAGGATATTTCTGTTGTATTCTACTTGCATTTGTGCTTTAGTTGCATAAAGAGATGGGAAGATGAGTGACCTGAGACTGATCAGTCCCTGTGCTATGTCTGACCATCAATCCATATTAAATATGTAACACCATTCCCTCTAATAAATACAGAGTATATTAAAACTATTTTATAACACTTAATATCCTCTTACAATTCAAGGCAAAATGCTGAAATATCTACATCAACCCTGTTTCCTGATAAAACCCTAAGGTTCCATAGATCAGTATTACGGTACTTTGTGCTGATGGTGTCTGTTGTTTAAGGGTTCATTGAGTTAAATTGACTGTCAGCTCAAATGTCCACTGCCAGCTGCTTTCTTTTCCATGACCATTTTTCACACTTACTTAGGCAGGTTCCTTTTTTTTATATGTAATTTCATGTTTTTATCTATAGGAAAAAAGTCAAAATGTATTAACTACAGTGTGCAAAAGTTCCAGTATTTGTATTGAAATTTCAATGGTAAAATAAATGTAAGAAATCAAGAATAAATTTGAGGATTTTTGACTTTGCCTTCACTTCACTTTTTTATTTATTTTTATTTTATTTTATGCTTTAGCAGCCTCCATTAAACAGTAAACAAGGAGGAGAGTAAAGGGAGAGATACACAGCAAATGGTCTGAGAAAGGGAACTGAACTCTCCACATCGTTTTGAGGACAACTGCATCAAGACAACAGTCTGCACACAGCGAGTCCCACCAACTGACCCCCAGGACCCTCCTGCTTTATTCTACTTACTGCAGCAGTTTAGTGTAGAAGTCATTTAGTGTTCATATGTTCAACTGATGCTTAGGAGGCATCTTTAAAAACAAGATGGAGAAAATGTCATTGATATCAATGGAAATTATTACCGATTAATATTTAATAAGTGTTTTGGACAATGTTTGCAGAGTTTAACAAAATGGAGTGTCATGAGTATTTTTTAATTCACATTGATGCTGTTTTTTTAAATTACCTTCACACTTAAACCATTCAAGTCAGAAACGTCACCACCAGCACTCCCAGTACAAAGCTGCTGAGCAGACAGAATATAGATTTCCACCAGGTTAAACATAAATAACTGAATGTTTTCCTGCTGTAACATAGAGGCACAGTAACAAACAGTGATATAATTTCCTGCCCCAGGCACCTTTCAGAACTGACAACTAGACTTTAGCCTGTGTGCTCTAAACATGTAGTGAATCCCTGAAGAGACATGGGAATCAGGAGGAGCATGAAATCAAAATCCATGAACACACAGACCATGCAGCAGTGTGACAGCTGTTCTCCTCTGTGGTCCAGTGTGGCTACAGAACTCATCAGGGAGCAGATTCCCATTGGTCCCTCCCACATACTTATGCTTGTTAGCTGAAAAATGTGCTTCATAAAATGGTGGGCTATGTTCAAAGACACTTGACAACAGCATCTTCCAGCAGCAGAGTTTGATAGGGAACGCAGCCAAGACACTCAGCAAGGTTTGTTCATAATATTAAGCAGGTTCATTCACAACTGATTTATCAAACTGACAGCAAAGGATAACTTCTCCCACCCAAATGTTTAATGATATAATACCCTCCTACATCTCTTGTGGAATTATCTGCTGGAAAGTAGTTATTTTTTTATTTCTTGGACTTGTTGGGGGATGTACAATATTTTATTCTCTAAACAAATACACACACACACGCCCCCCGCTGATCCCCCCCACACACTCACATGCACACAGGTGCACACATGCACTGGAATGTAATGTCATTGTTTATAAATAGTCACAGCTTCATTCTGCTCAGAAAAGTTCAAAATTGAGCATTTCTGCTAATTAAAATAAAAATGCAGAATAAGACCAAAGAATTAACTAAATACACCATGCCCTGGTTTAAAGAAGTTCAATAACAGATGGGAAGCAGAGTCATGGACATTTATTATCCTGAAAAGTGTTATAAAACCATTTCAAAGGCTTTGGGAACCACAGTAAAAAGCATTGCAGTTTTATTTCTTGCTGCCTAGGAAATGTTTTGACAGAATTTTTTTTACTAAATTTGACGTGACACCCTTAATATTGTAAATAACAATGAAAGGCATTTCAAGCTATGGTCCCATTTCTCCTCCTGTCTTTAAGTTTTATAAAACCTTTCCATGTCACCAATCTGAAAGATAGCATCCTGCCCGCTCATCAAACCTGCAATGACTAATTTAATGAGGATAAATTCCAAGAAACATCAACATAATTGCTTCTATGCAAGGGAATGTGATGACTAACTCAGGATTAGTGTGGTATGACAACAATCATTAAGCATGGCTGTTAAATTGCTCATAGCAGTGCTGGCTGACAAGCCTTCATTCATAACCTCACAACAACTGGCAAGGTTTCTTAAAGGGATCCCCGATTAGTTGAACATATTAGCCTAAATATGTTGTATTTTCCTATTAATTAAAAAAAATGCTGTTTGTGATATGTCAAAACTAATAATTACTTTAAAAAATTATATCTTTTGTAATATTTTTCCCCCATGGAGATCGTCATTTTTTCACCTGTGCAATGCATGCTGGATTAATGACGTAGTGTAGTTTACTGAGTAAACACAGGAATGCTAACTTTACACGAGTTGTGTTGTTTATCATATTGAGCTTGACTGGTGTAATTTTAGACACTGAGTTGCTGTTGGCTGTAATAAAAAAAAAGGAGAAAAATATTTATATATTTGTGTGTAAAGTGGAAAAGAGCCGAACACAACTTCAGAAAGGATTTCTCTCCAGAAGATTTTGAGTTATTTGTATGAGTAAAACTGATGAAGGCTCTAAAAGGTGTTTGTTACCTTCGCAAGCTAAAAGCAAATGTTATGCTATGTGTACAGCTTTTATCCACAAAGTGCCTAAGCCCAGCCAGTGCCTAGCCAGTGAAAGAAACTGGGAGAAACATCAGATAAACAGTGCTGGAAGCTCTTTGAAATGACAATGGAACTATTGCTACTGCTACCGGTACTGAATGTGAAACCACAGACCCGACACTGAACCAAAGACCAGACCCAAAATGGCTGTTACGAGAGCAGACACACTTACAGAACTACTTACCAGATCAATGTCATTTAGGTAAATATCATTCATTGTTTCACTGTGTAGCTGAAGGAGGCAGCAGCAGCCCAAACTTCTTCAGCCAATTCTTTCCTCTTGCTCCGTTTGGTCCTCCTTCATTTCCTTCATTACCTCTTGTGATTTCTACTGTCAAGTTAAATAAGCAAATCCAACACTTTCGAATGTATTCACCATCTCCACCCAACTGGGATGCACCTTTCAAAGAATCAAGTACACCCATCCCTTTCACTCCTCAATCTAAGTAGCCAAATCTTTATTTATAAATAGATTTATTGTTTGATGTAATGCTTTTCATATGTTTGAAAACAGATTAGTTGCACTGTTTAGAACATGGTTTGTTTATTTATTCATTCACTGTTAACGTAAAAGTATTTTTATTAAATCATTACTTGAGAAACTAAAAGTTAAAAGTTAGTTAAAGTTTAAAATTAAGTTATTGTTATATGTAATTAATATGACTAATATCTGTTTGTTGTCAACCTACTCATAACTCATGCTGTCTACTCATATAGACAATGCATGTTGCCTGTTCATATGCTGCTGATGAGATTCATCTAAAGAAAAGAAAAGCAAAAGGAAGAAAGCCTTTATCAAGTTTGGGCAAAAGCACAAGTGGCTTAAGAGAGCAAAAAACTTTACTTGTACAACAAGTAAATAAGTTTTAAAAAATGATGCATTTCATTTCAGAGGAAAGCAAAGGAAAAAGAAGCCAAATGTAACTAAAAATCCTCTGATCTGACATTTTTTATCCACTTCTTCTCGAGTTTAAACTGAGAACAGATGTATCTGTTATACAATAATAGAGCAGATTGTGCTCTGTGTAAAAATAGTTTTTAACTCTACATTGCTACTTTTCTGTCTACTTCTAAATGTTTGTTTCTCCTTTACTCAGTTAGCTTTACTAGGAGACACAACATTCAAAAATCTTCTGCTCTCCTTATTCCAATTTTTCCCAGATGTGAATATGTGCTGATCAATGTTCCCTCTGCAGAGCAAACATGGCTGAATATTCATTCCGTCTTGAACTCAATGTGACCAGATGGAATCTGTTCATACTCTGTGTCTCCTTGCTTAGTATTCTGTCCAAGTCTCTGAAAAGTGTACACACCACTGTCACCAGGGAAATATGGAAGACTGGAGATGAGAGGTAAAGAAGAGAGCATGAGCATGAAGAGAGGGTTGAGTCAGAGGAACATTGCAGTGATGGCAAGTCAAGGTGACCACTCTGATCCCCCCCCCCCCCCCCCACAAAAAAAACAAAAAAAAACAGGGTATTTATGAAGTTTAGCTCACAAATGTGATCTGGAATATGTATTTAAATATATAATTTTTAAGACATCAATCAGCCTTTCCTTCTGTTGTCAATCTGTCTGAAACTCGTACCCCAAACTCCAACCCTTTACCTCCATTACTCTTCTGTTTACTTTCTCTTTCACTTACCCCTGCCAGCTCCACCTTTAACATCTTTTCTGAAACACGTCCACTATCTCTTCTCTGCACATGTCCATACCATCTCAGCCTCAAACATTTAACTTCGCCTTCAATCTGCTCAACCTGAGCTGCGCTTCTGACTGGCTCATTTTCACCCTGTTCAGTTTTAGTCCCTTTCTATAACTGTAGTTTTAAGACTTTATGTTCTATATATTTTAACTTTGCAACAATTTTCTAAACCAGGGTATTTTAAATGGGTGACATTCCTGTTAAGACTTTTAATTTTATAACTTTAGGAGAAAGAAACTAGTTATTTCTTGACACAAAATGACACAAAAACAATCAGAGTGAGAAAGCGAAATTTAAATTCTATGTATAAATCCAGTACTTAATGTATACAATATTTTGCAAAAGTTTCCAGAGTTAATTTTTGGACATGTTGCTTGTAAGCAGAAAGATGTTAGAAATCACCATTTGTCAGCAGTGTTTCAAAGTTTTAATTTTATATTTAATTAGCTTCTGCAGCATATGAACAATATCTAAAAACAATATCTAACACACACCATAAGAGAATTGGTCAGTGAAAATGATCAATTCTCTAATTGGTCATTTTCTGCATGCTTTTTTTTTTAGCAAATGGGTCTATGAAGATACAATATTAATTTTTGTTTGTCAAATTGCTACTGTGTTCCTGGTATTTTTAAAGATGTTGTTTATTGATGATCACAAATTGATAGTTTTAGTTTAGATTATTTTTTCTGCCTTAATGGTTCATATGTCAGAGTTCAGCTTCAGAAGCAAAATGAAAAGAAAAGTAATTTCTCAAAAATGGCCAAACAATGAAATGGAGAAGAGTAAAAAGGTAATCCAAAAACAGACATAACATTAGGGCCGGGACTTTAATGAAATAATGTTGATTAATTAATTACTTAGATTTTATTGCATTAAAAGTTGTAAAACAATTAATTATTGTTTTTTTTATTTATTTTTTTTATTTTATATACATAGGTTCCAGATGGAACATGAGTATTTGTGGCATACCGGTTCAATGAGTGACATTCTGACGTATAAGCTACATCCGAAATCAACGTCAATGGATAATTTCTACTTCAAGAAATGATCTAATAATAGATCTAATAATAGACCTTTCTGAGCTGGAAAGGTCTATTACTAGAAATTGAAAATGCTGCTTATTTTGTCTATATAGTCTTCAATTAAAATGCAGTTAATTAAATAAAATGCAATGAATTAATCTTAATTAATTGTGGCATGTCTGACAAACTCTACAATTAACTTTATTATTATTGTTATTTTTTTATCAAACCCCAAAAGCAATAAAAACGTCTTCTGAAACTTTGCATAAGTATAAGTACTTTAGTACTTGTACATTTTCCCCTGGATTCCTGCTTTTGTTTTGCTCTACTTCCATGTGAATTTTGTAAGTTTTGTTCTTCATTTTCTGTTAAACATTCTTTATCTACTAACTGCATCTGCCCTTCTGCTTTTGTGTCCAACTCAACCACTATGCAAGATACTTTCTTTTGTTTTCCACCTCATTATTATGTACTAAATTGTGTTGGTTCATCACGTTGTTAATGAAATATGTTGGTCTTTTAGGTTATAATACAAAATAACAATTTCAAAGGATAGGAATACTTTACAAGCCAGTTAATGCCAGTATTTATGTTAGGCTAGCTAGTTTTCTATATATGTTTGCAGATAGCAAACTAAGGTCACTGCCTGCCTCCACTACTTGAAACAAACATAGAGAATGTCCTATTTGCCCAATGGGGTGTAGAAAATAAGCTGCAACACATCTTCTGTGCTGTCAGATAAAAGAAGCCACTCAGGCTGTTTCCCATCATGCTGGGTTGATTGCAGGTAAAAAAATAAATAAAAAAAGAAGCTCTTATTTCCTCTTAAATAAGCTTTCGCCCAAGGCCTAAACCGAGAGCCTGTAGAAAAAGTGTGTTTGTGCAGAGATCTCTACAAACTGATGGTGTTTAAGTGAGAAAAGCTTGCAAGGTCACAAAAATATTTCCATAGACAGGTGCTTCAAAAACACAGAAAAACACATAAATGTCTGGGACAACAGAGCAGGGTTTCATCACGGCTATTTATAACCAACCAGACGACAGCTTAGGAACATATTTATTTTGCTGCTTGAGACCTTTGACTGAGCCTTTTGTGAAGTCTCTTCCAGCAAGCTTGGTCCTCCATCACATCACACTAAATCACACAGATGTGAATATGTATTCAGTTTTTTGAATCGGATGTTTTTTCCTTCATCTGTACTTTGTGGTCTTAGTGCAACGGACAGATCAAGATATGTAAGATATTAAGCCAGGCATTTCTACCGTATAGTTTGCACAGTCACACTAACAATTAAAACATATTTGTATTTTGTGATGTCTTTCTTGTGAATAAATGGAACATAAAATTTACACAAGCTACATCACAGATGAGCTCTTTATTCCACTGTAAATATGAACATGTAGGGTCAGAGAAAAGGAGCCTAAGAATGGCTGTGTAAGAATTGAATGGCAAGAAAAGTAGGAGGCATTCCGTGTTGATTATTGAACATTTCTGTTAAGGTCAAAGGTGGGATTTAATGAAGTACAAGTACTTCTTTATTGTATTTAATTATAATTAAATTTTTATAAGCTCATATGAACTGATAAGTAACATTGATAACTGCTGTTGGGGGCACATCGAGCGTAGCGTCACCTGCCAATGTCCCAGATGCTATTTAAGTCAATAAGAAGATTGTGTTGATTTAAACTCAGAAATTAAAGTTCATGAAGTTAATTTGACAAGAGACAAGTTGTCTAATCATTGTTTTTTTTAAGTTCATTAATCTTGAATGGTGAGTTTTAACTTAATGCTGCAAATTAACAAATAATTATTTCACAATATGCAAGAAAAAAAACTTCCTTCACCAAGTTAAAGAGCCAAATTTCTGTTATTTTCACTCACAGTATCAAGTTAAAATAACTACTTATTTTAAATTAGAATAATTTAAATTCTTCCTTCAAATTTCATGAACAAAATTTCTGATCTGATATTGAACTTTATTAAACATCACAATGTTTAGTGTGAACACAACATTATCTTCAAACTTTACAAACTGATAGATGCATTAAAATAAGTATTGGCTTAAAAACAGGCACAAGTCAGATCAATGTTACACACTGTCATCTCACTCACGGTGCAACACAGGATACAAACACATGCTGCTAAACACACTGGGAAATAGTTCCCACTTCTGTTTTTTCTCTAGTTTATTTAACTCTTGGAGGTTTGACAAAATAAATAAAAAGTAAACACAACTAACTACTGTAAGCTTATGTTCAAACTCTAAAACTCTCCAAATGTATTTGACTTAAAGAGTAGAAGATAGTAGATACAACTAAATACAGCTCAAATGTTTTACAATGAATACTTAATATCAACCAGATACTTTTGAACACATGAAACAGCAACTGAAAGCAAAGGCTGATTCTCCTGATATTCAAAAATAATTTCTAATGAATAGTTTTAAACTTTGGAGCTCATCACCTCTTACACTAGTTTGCTTACCATAACTATTAGCATACAACGACAGATGTGTTGTTAATGATGGATAACTACCAGCATTCCATAGTTTTAAACAAACTAGTCAGATTTTGCATTAAGATAAATCAAAAATTAATATATCAAAGCATTACTACATTGTATGTCATAAAACATTGTTCCAGTCAGTTTTGAAATTGGCTTAGCCATTTTTTGATAGTTATTTAAGTGGATAAAATATATTTTATGACTCATCAAGAAAGAGTTTACAGAACATAACCCTATGTATTAAAATCAGCAGCAGCATTTCTGCAAAGTTTGTTTTTGTTTTCTGTTTTTAAAACGGAAGCAGAATGAGCCTTTACTGTAGTGGCAGAGCAGGAAGAACTTAGAAAAAGGGATTAGGCAGCTTCCTTCTGGGCTCAGAGGAGAGAGACTGACCCATACTGCTGCTGCATTAGGTCAGGACAGCGTGGTCACTGCTTCCGCCTCATCCAGCAGTCTACAAAAGCACTGCCATCTACTCAAACCGTGCTGGATTCATCTTGCAGCACAAATCAAACATATTCCCACATGTGTGAACCCCTGCTTACCTTCACCGCCTCCGAGTGAGAGACAGAGTCAAACACCGAGTCGTTCGCTGCTACAATCTGGTCCCCAACCCTCAGTCCTTCCCTCTCGGCCGATGAGCCCGGCTCCACCAGCGACACGTAGATCCCCACGCCGTGCTCTGACCCCCCGCGGATGCTGAAACCTAGACCCTCGTGGCTCCTGGAGCGCGTCAGGGTAACTTGACGCACTTCTCCGAAGAGGCCCTCGCTGAAGAGCGGGGCCATGGGAACAGTCGGTTCCGGACAAGTCGTCGTGAGAGGCTGCTCGCAGACTGAGCTGATATACGACTGCAGAGTAGAATCGCCCTCATCTCCGAAGCTTTCCGCGCTGCCGTTGCTGGGCAGCAGGTCTGTTTTCAGGTAGAGCCCCTCGGAGGTGTACTGGTCAAAGAGGAGCTGGTCGGACCTGGGGATGACGAGACGCAGCATGGGCAGCAGCTGTCTCTTCGCGGACGTGTTGAGAATCACTTTGAGAGTCTGGACCAGGTCGTAAACGTTGCGTTTGGCGTGGTAAACATTTAGACAGTGGATAAATTGCTCTCTCTCCAGGTCACTTAGCAGCACATTGAGTGTGTTATGGAGCCTTCGGACATTTGTCGAGAGCGCACGGCTCCCTACGCCGGCCGAGTTCACCGATGTGTTGGGCGAAGCGCGCTCCAGATCAGCGCTCATCCTACCGCATAACGGAGAAACAGCGTGCCATGCAGTGCTGTGGAAGGATCGGGCATTTGGTCCAGCGCCGATCACTTCACATCTCCCCCCAACAAATTTAAACAGCTCCCCGAGTTCCAGGCATCAACAGGTGGCCGGTAATATATGTGCGTAATGACGCTGGAGTGCGCTCAGTTTGTCACGGCAAGGAACACATTTTCCCATCAGAGGTCTACGTTTCTCCAGCTCCGAAAACAGGGCATGTTGCTGTTCCGTCCTCTCTTTACTGCATGCTCAACACGAGCTGGACCGGGGTTCTGAACGGGACGCACCTCTACGACTTTGATTGTCCGGTGAGATGGATTATTTCAAACACAACAAAAACCGTTTTCATTCATGTGAATCTTCAATAAGCTTATTTGAAAAACCACATAACCATATTCTAACAATGAATATCTCTACGAAAAGAGAATGTGCTCCTTTCTGCGACGAAGCTCTCTGTGAGCGCAGCTGGAGGAGAGCGCAGAACGGGTCGCGCTCTGGAGTCTTGGTAGGAAATGACGCAAGTTTGTGTGGCCATGGCAGTGCGTGTTGCTTGGAAACTACTATACACCACTCACCAATCTCTAAATGAAGACTGAAGCTAATGTCACACAGCTGATTGAAAGTACAGCAACAATATGAGCTTTAAAAACAGACCAGAATAACCAGAATAAGTGATAATGATGACGATGATGATATTGTTATTCTATTATATAATACAATTTTATCATGGCATTCATGTCATTCATATTATTTATCTCCCCAAATACTATAAAGTCCAATCAGAGTCACTTGATCATACTGCATGATGTTAATTGGGTAAATCCAACACATCCATGTGGAAAGAAACGACTCCCTTGCACCAGAACCTGGCTCAATGGAAGTTGTCAAGGTTCAGATCTGGAAACAGTGCAGAGTCAGCTCTTTTAAAATTTCACAATGAAATCAGCCGGGCACCTGATTCTACATGTCCAGCTGTACTGGAACTGCTGGAACCCAGAGAGGGACCACAGAAAATTGGATCCTTGGAAAATTCAGTGAGTACGTCACAGAATTTTCCATTCTTTGCTTGTCCTGTTTTATATCTACATTCTGGCTTCAGGATCAGTCAAAGTGAAACAATCTGTTTTTTTCACCGCTCTGCTGATAATGTACGAAACTTTTCTACCATTTTAACCCAGTGAAGTCGCTAACTCTCTGTTGAGCTAATGAGATGACTGTCATAGCTTGAAGTTATGACAGTTCAAAGATCTTTTGCTGCTAAACACCGATGAACACTGATGAAACACTGCTAAATTTAAGCTTTTTGACCTTACTTGAAGCATAAAGTGAACAATCTCAGAGTCACTTTTGATAGCTGCTAGGAATTTGATTTATTTCTGTTTTACAGACTCCATTTCTAAATTGTTTTAAATAACTTCTTTTGGTGAAGGAACAGGGAATGGTGTGCTGACCCTAGGAAGCAGAAATGAGTGTGGAGAACAGAACAATCTCATTACAAGAAATTTATTGGTTGAATCTTTGTGCACTGAGACAAACAAGTTCTGCAAAAGATACAATAAAATAACAGATCTAATGTAATGGGTAGATTGAAAAAGTCTGCAAAAAACAGCAAAAAAAAAAAAAGGAAAACATCCAATTCAAGGAAATACTTTTTATAAGCACCTGTAAATCTGTGTGCAGCTGTAAACCTGTAAAGCAAGAGATTCCACAGTCACTAAACTGGCCACTGTAATACAATCTATGAGCGCTACTAAAAACAAGTCTATGCCATGGACTTTTTACTGGATCACAGTCTGCTCATTCTCCTGCACCTCGATGTCCAACTGGGATGTAAAAAACTGAGCAACTACTGAGCAACTATGGATAACATGACTGTCTCACTAGAGTAGTGTTTCTGAATCCCGGTCCTCAGGATCCATTGCCCTGCATATTCTAGGTGTTTCCTTTCTGCCAGACACCTGACTTGAATAAGTGGGTGATTAACAGACTTCTGGCATGCAGAGGAGGTCATGCAGTCATTTTAATCAGGTGTTCTGGAACAGAGACATATCTAAAACACGCACAACTGATGTGGAGGTTCACTAGTTGAATTCAGGTGAAAGTGTAACCTCTTCACCTTTCAGCTTCCCTCCCTACCTCATTTACACACATGTTGTCTTCTTCTGATTTTCAGTTCAGTTCACATCATCCTTACCAGGCTGCTCCCCACAGATGCATATGGATGCCGTCACAATGCCACAAGATAGTCAATGGAGTCTCCTTCCTCTAATCAGCCTATAGTGATTCTAACCAGAGACTGAGAGCTGATCCCAGATGCATTCCCTATCACCTCCCAGAAGACATCTGTCACTCTGATCACACACTTCACACTCTTCACCACTATCTCCCTGGTTGTACATGTCCTGCCCGCCCTCACATATTTCTTTCCCACACAGAACTTCCTCACACTTCAACATTCATCTCTTGGCATCTGCTGCCTCTGGAGTCATACAGACACAAAGCAGCTGCTTCTCACCTTTTCCATCAACATTGTCAAGGCAACCACCACTTCAGCAGAAAGCCATGCTACTGCTCATTATCTAGTAACTGTATACCCTCTAAAATATGTCAATCTCATATGGTTTTTAGTAAACTGGCCATCACTTTCCACTCTTTCCAACCTCTTCATGGTATGTCTCATCACTGTCACTCCTCTGTATTTACTCTAACTCTTCACATCACCCTTGAGTAGTTCAATGAATGTGAACTACTCAACAACATCTGAGTGGGATGGGACTATGGCTGCTCCGTCTGGATTCAGGTGACAGTGGGTGTCTGTCTGTCATCTTTTAGCTGATCAAGCTGCATTATAGCAGTTATCATCTCCCTGTCAAACCCAACCCTGAGGCTATTTTTAAGCATCTATTATTAGAATGCCAGAGTTTGTCTTCCTCCTCTCGACAGTTAAGAGCCTCCTCTGTCTGTCCGATTCACAGAAGGAGACTGCGAGGAGAGATACTTGTCACTTGCCAGGAATCTGACTCCTCACTATGTCAGCACAGCTGGGCCTTTTAGGAGCTTTATAAGTCAGGACTTTTGAAAATAAAAATTACCATAAATTACAGCATTTCAAATCATCATGCAGTTTTCTTGTTGCTTCAACAGATTTAGTTTACTAAATGTTTCTATTGCATTTTACTTATTTCATTATGTGTTCATTTCTAAACCTTTGTAATGTGAATAGCCATTTTCTCAGTATTTATTATATTTTTACATGTCAATGGGAGTGGATTTGATGTTGATGTTGACTGATCCTCTAATTTTTCTAAGTTATCTTTAAAGAAGTTGGCAAACTCTTTGCAAGCCCTGGCAGAGTGGAGTTCAGATGCTACAGTCATAGAAGCGTTAAGAGGTTGCAGCAGTTGTAGCTACCCAGTCTGTGTCTCCCTCCTTAATGGGGAGATGGTACTCCATGCTGCAGACAGATCCATATGGCACAGGTTCGGCTCATTATTTTTGCAACTCAGTCTTGACAGGGCTTCCTTTCTCTCCACACCAAATAATTAATTTTAGTCTGGTTTACTATAGTCTGGTTTGTCTGTTTTCTCACTGCCCTCAAACTTCTGGTCAAATATTCTATCATCACATTTTACTCTGGCACTTTCTTGTGCCAAATACACTCTTTGGTATTCAATTTGATATCAGATCATAACATATGTTTGCAGACCTGGATGCTTATTTTGGAAGAAGAGGCTTACGTTTTCAACACATCTTATTACAGATATATTAAGAATACAAGAGATTGTTATTGCATGTAGAACAGAATCAGTATCTACAGTTTTAGTGGTGCTTTCCTTTGTTTTAGTAGAAAAGTACAGTTTTTTTATGTCACTGATGCTATAAAGGTTAATTTTTACTGATGACTGTTTTTTAACAATGAAATAATATTATTCTCTGAAGTTACCTAAATCCTTAATGTTGTGTTTGTGCAATTAGATTCTCTTCATTCTTCATAACCTCTGTGGAATCTATGACTTTAGCGAATGGGTATAAACGAGCTATTGCTAAGAAAAGAAGTGGGAATTATACTAGTATTACTGGTCAAAATGATTTGCTTGGGGAGTTCAGTCCTCAAGGAAATTTTAAACTTTTTGCAACATTGAAAATAAACTCCTTGAAGTTCTCAGCAGACTGGCTCAGGCAACTTGCTGATGGGGATTGAGACCACTATGTTGGAGAAGATACTCGCCTCTATTCTAAACTCATTTAGTCTTTTTCTGGACTGTGGACAAACAAAGTCTCCTATGGAGCATAGAATGAGAGGTTGTACATATACAGTTTGTACCAGTGACGTGTGGTGAGGTGCTGGTGAGGCATTGACTTATGACTTAGACACCATGCATGTTACTGGACCTATGGAAATTTCGCGCATGCATACAACACTGGGGGGCAAAAAGACTAATCTTTTACATGTCATCCATAGCCGCGTTAACTCAGTGAAACTTAAAAATGTAG